>NC_047672.1:22490358-22790358 GCF_011762505.2 Arvicanthis niloticus
CTTGTTCCCAGTCTAAGTGTTCCACAGAGGTTTTCTCTATCAGAGAATTGCAGTATGGACCATAATCTTTGCAGTCTATCTCAATGCCACCTTATCAAAGTTCTCTGTGGAAAGGAGCCTTCTGAGGGTGCAACCGTGGCAATTTGTTTCTGGATTTTTCTCACTCTACCTGTTCATAAAACATTATTTAAATTTGGACTCTATTGTAGTTAAAGTATATTAATGGCTACCTTGTCTGACAAATATCCCAGACTTTTCCTGAAGCCCAGAATCACTGTTGTTCTTAACTAATATACTTAAGGACAGAAGCCTTTGGGCCCAATCTTTCATGATTAAAAGCCCGAGGCTGAACATTTTCTTCAATACCTCTACTACCACACAAGCCTCTAGCTCGGTGGCTCTCAACCTTCCCAGCGCTGCAACCTTTTAATATAGTTCCTCATGTTGTGGATGGCTCCCTACCATATAATTATTTCACTGCTACTTTGTAACTGTAATTTTACTACTGTTATGAATCATAGTGTAAACATATGATATGTAGGTTGGGAGCCACTGCAATAGCTCTTTTTAGAGTCACCTCAGTGCCTGCTGGTGGCCAATGGGGTAGGTATCGAGAAGTGATCTCTCTCGCCAGTGTGGATGATGTTGTTGCAATGGCTGTGAGCAGAGCAAATTACAGTGGTTGGAACTGTATAGATTCAAAAGTAGTATTTTCCTTTCTCACATGACATGGAAAACACTTGGAAATGGGATAATGAAGTCTGCAAAACAAAAGTCAAAACATCAATGTTGCTCTTGTGATGAAAAGACCAACCTGTCCAATAAAGTTGACCAGCTTGAATCCATATGAGCAGAGTAGAGTGAACCTCGACTATCTGTCTCTAGAGTAACCGGGATCTCCCCTTGAATGAGTCCTCTGTTCACTATTTTTCCCATAATTCTGAAGCAGGAAAATAAACAGCATTCTCTCATAGATAGAGAAATGCAAAGATAAATGTAGAGGACTTGATTCAACATGCCCAATTCCTTCTTTCATATAATTAGACTCAGTCCTCCTACCACAGAGAAGAGTAAGAAGAGAAGTGGACTAGAGATGTTAATCAACAGACGCACCCATTATCAAGAAAAGTGGGGAAGAAACATTTCATTTCCCCCAGTTTCACAAAATTTGTGTTGCCCAAACACTTCAGACTCATTCTATGAGGACCTCTTGTTCCAACAGTCTTGATGGATAGTTTTCAAGATATTTGAAGAACTAAGAGTTCTGTTGCCCACAGCAACCTAGGAATTAGCTTTCTATGCTTCCTTTGTCAGTCTATATACTGTTTTATCTCCTAGTACCAAGAAAAAGACCCAATGACAAGCTTCAGTTGTATCAGAATGAACCACCATTCTAAAATTTTGATATGATATGAACTAACTTTCTTCCAATTTTTATATGAACTAGAGAAATGGCTCAACTGTTAAGAGCATGTACTATTCTTGCATGAGACCTGGGCTTTAGTTCTCAGAACCAACATTAGGAAGCTAACAATGACCTATAACTCCTGTTCCAGGGAAATCAAATAATTCAACACACTCCGACTTCCATAGGCACCTATGTACACATGGTACACATAAACTATTGCAAGCATAAACACACACACAAACACACATAAATTTTTTTTTAAAATTCTTTGCAGTATCCTAGGAAAGACTAATCTTTCCTTTTTATTATCAATTCAATGACTTTTCTCAGTTATGCTATGTTTCAGGCTTTAATGGTTTTTCTATTATAATTTTTTATTTCCTCTATTCTAACACACATTTTATCTTTTTTTTCTCTTAATGTGATATTGCTCAATCCTTTAAGAAAGATTAAATTGAATTTCTCAATGTTTAAAATGGCTTCTTTTGAATTTTTAAAATAATTCTAATCCAACAAGTAGTATTCACTGGCATAAACTACCTTCATTAACTTTATGCCTGAATCTGGGCCCACAGCATTAGTATTTCAAATATATTTTACTAGACTTTATCTCTATGATCTTCCCTGGTGAGAGATATTAAATTTATAAACTCTGAAATCTCTTAAACAAGAGCTATTAAAATAAATATTTAATACCTCCTCCTTTTCTGTCATGTGATCTTCTGGCTAAATTTTTCTCCTTACATTTTGCCTGCTTCCCCTTTCATCTGCACCACACTTTTCTATGAGCTGTAATTTTAGCAATTAATGCAGAAGATTCCTGAAGATCATATAACTTAAATATGTTTCTTAATCTTCCCAAGCATCTTTGTCAAAACTCTCCGTATTTGTGATCTTCAGAGCCATTTCTTGACAGGCTTCTGGATGCTGTCTCTTCCTGGGGGAGCCATTCCAGTTTGCTTCCTCTAAGATCCTGAATTTTCCCTCTAATGGTATTTTCTGATTGTCTTGCCTGTCTTAGTAAAATCTAAAATAAAACTCTCTCTCTCTCTCTCTCTCTCTCTCTCTCTCTCATCTCCCCAGAGAGCCATGAGACCTAAGTCTTTTTCTTCTTCCCATTAAGAATCCAGCCCTCCTGACTCCATACTCTCCGTTCGTCCACATGAGGGTGGGTATTTTCTAAGATGCTGCTTTTCCTCACACAGAAATTATTTTTTTACAACAATCCACATTTTAATTTTTTGTAATGATTTGTAGATTTTTAAAAATTTAATTTTCTAACATTCTAATGTATGTGCATTTGGTTAGCCTGAATTTATCAGGTGCAATACCGAGAAAACAAAACAATATTCATTGTCTTTTAGTTTCATCTTTCCCATTGAGTGCATTGGTTGAGTGTTTCCAGCATTCACTGAGGTCTTCAAGATGTAGTAGGAATCTATGGCATCTTTCTATTATAAACATCCTTCTTTTGTTGCCTTACAGAAAGGAGGAAATAAATTTGAGCCACTGCATTATCTCATCTCTTTTTGAGGGAACTGTAAATTCCCTTTGGCATAGTTCATCAACCACAGGTGTTCCTTTAATTATCTTTTAAGCTTTTGCAATAATTGTGTTGATTGATTTTGGATTTTCTTGTATTCATAGTCTAATTTCCTTTGCCTTGAACGTCCTCTCAAGCACATTTTCTTCATCAGAAAGAGCCTGACCAGTTATGCTGACTATCACAGACTCTAAATTATTCCTGTCTGGGAGCTCACTGTTATGAATAGTTTATCTCCTTGACTTTGTAAAGACTTTAAAAAATAGTAATTCTCCAGTGATAATCCTGTTGATGAGTCCATTTCAATGAGAAAATTTTCACTGTTCAAAAGACCTGAATATCAGATAGAACCATAGGAATATTTTTTCATCTCTTATCATTGAACAAAAGAATTTGTAATCATCTATCATTTCAGAAAATATTCAGACAACATTAGTGACCATTTTGGATAGTTTTGTGTGTTGAAGAGAACCCAAAAGCCTGCAGCAACAACATTTAAATTATGTGTTCTGCATTTGAAATGAGCAAGTGGAGATGCTAATAACACTATTATTAACCCCAAATGCATCTATTGTGTTTTATCAACACATAGAGTAACCTAATACAAAAATACATACAATATGTCCTTTCTGTAGGTGAAGCAATTGTACTTTTTTCTCTAATATATATTTTTAAATTTTTTTCTTCTTTTAAATTCTTCTCTCAGCTGGAAATTTTAAGGTGTGTGTGTGTGTGTGTGCGTGTGTGTGTGTCTATGTGTGTGTACATATGCACCAAGTGTCTGCAGGTTCCTGAGGAGGACAGAAAACATCAGATCTCCTAGAAATGGAGTTACAGGAAATTGTGAGGAGTTCTATTGGATGTCAGGAATTGATTTCAGGTTTTCTTAAAGAACAACAAGTATTAAGTGGTGAGTCACATCTCCACACCCTCTTTATTATATATATTTTTTAGAAGAAACATTATTGAATTTCTATTTATATGTAAAAGAACAACAAAGATTGGCGAATCAGCTTCAATAAATGCTTGTGAACACTCTTGAGTCACATAAGACAGCAGTGATGCTTCCTAAGGCTTGATATCCAGCAGGGTAACGCTGTGGAACAAAGCTCTCCACAAATTCACTAGTTAAGAGCAACAACCATTTATTTACACTCTTGAATCTATGGGGTAGAGGGTTGCCTCTGTGAATCTCAACTCAACTTGGCATTTTAAATGTTAAATTTTTATTGAAGGGGTGATTTGCAAACACTATGTTTTGCAACCTTTGTTTTAGTCTTCTAAACAAGTTCTTTCAAAGGACAATGTTTTTCCTTTTTAATGAAGGAATGTTATCTTGAATGATTCTAAATGGTAAATCCTGTACCTTTAAATAGAAACACACATAGCTGAGCAGCATTTTCGAGTTCCCAAAGTACCATTTTTAACCAGTAAAAATGATCAGGACTGACCTACATGCTGTTCTTTCAGAAAATGGATTTTGTTACACCCTACTGTGAAAAGGGAGTTGAGTACAGTTGTTTTCTGCTTCACAAAGAAGCATCCAACAGCATCGCAAGCGATTAGAAAGCTGGAGAGTATAGAGATATGGGTAGAATCTAGCAAATCAAATGCGCAAGGACATGTTAAATTGTGTAAGACCATTTTACAAAGCGATGAAGTACATTTGACTACTTAAACACATAAACAGTATGAAGCATCTGCTGCCATCCTCAATGGGGCTATGATCCTGTTCTCAATAGACAACCACTGAAAGAAGAAGAGTTAGAAAGTGTGCCTCAAGATCATTGTGTCACATGAGTAGACCACTGAGGCATTTTAAAGTATTCACAAAGATGAAGTAGCACTTGAGGTTGCTGGGGTACAAAAAAGAAGTTTGGACATCTGCAAATGTGTTTTCTAAAAGGACTGGCATGACATTAGATAGACTGGTTATGGAAATACCGAGTATGTTGTGTGCTATAGAACAGCAGAAGGTCGAAACAACTTTGCCTGACATTTTCTTGTCAGTTGCAAGTCACCAAATTATTCAAACTATATGTATTTCTAACCTCCTTTATTGTTATAATTTATAGAAAAAATATTAGACAAAGTCCATCCTCTCTGGATGTTTAAGGCTGAAAAAAAAGTATTCATCTGTTCAATGCAGGTATACTAAAATCATGAGACTAACTTTGAAAATATTTGGAGGAAAACAGAAACCTCCAGAGTAAATAGGTAAAAAAAATAGAGATTAAAAACACTGTGTAAATTTTTTCATGTGATGATAACATCAGGGTGAGTACATGGCAGGAGGATGAACTAGAAGAGTCATCTTGTGTGTGAACGAGCTGAGCTTATAGAATAGAAGGCAAAAATAAGCAGGAAGAAGCAAGAAGGAGCCAGGATGAGCTACATATAAAGACATAGTGTGATGTCTCTTGGTGCGCCTAACAACATCTGCATGATTTCATCTCACATGTTAGGATTTGAGTGACACAACTAACTCAACAAGAAAAAGATTTTGACTATAAGGCAGAACTTACTTGGGTCAACTTAATTGCAGTGCTGACTCAAATATAGGCATCTTTTGCATGAGTTCATTTGATAGGAATTCATCATTGTGAAATATAATGGTAACGAGCTCAATAAAACTGCTGAGGCCCATTTCCAGTGCTGAGTGGCACACACACACACACACACACACACACACATTCAGAAGGAACATATAAACTTGAGTCTAAAGGAGATGGGATTATTAAATCGAGGACAACAAAGACAAGAGAAACTTGAATGGTTTATTATATTTCCATACTGGGACTGGCCAGGCTTAAGCTCATCATCATAACTAGAAACATTCCTGTACTACAAGAGATTAGTGTTGATATGAGACTCTACACGTATGTGTGGTAAAAAAAAAAAAAAAAAAAAAAAAAAAGAAAAAAAAAAGAAAAAAAAATCCTATGGAAACACTAAGTCTAAATTAACATTAAAATAATGTCTTCACAAGTTAGAATGAAAACAGAATGAATGGCCAGAATGGTTCACAGCACATTGCCCTTATCAGGACTGCCACATTCAGATGGAGATGGAAAACATAGACTTTACACCATGGGTGCTTACAGTTCTGTGACATGTGAGCTTTCAGACAACAAGCATACGTGAGAAATCTCTAAACTTCCTTCAAGATCATTTTCCACCCAAGCTTTCTTAATACTATATTATCTTCTGTCTTTGTCGTGCCTCTATCCCTTGTTGTTTTTGTTTGTTTTAATGAAGGAGGGCAGAAAACTTCAGAACTAGTAGGGGCTGGAGGAAGAGAAGGATACAAGTGTTTTTGTACTGGCAGGACATCCTTGTCTAGCTCTGTGGCTAAACTGCTAGCACACAGATACATAGCTGAGTCCTGGGGTTCTGCAGGCTGAATCTTCAGAGTGGAGAAGGAAGAATTTGGCATCTCAGCTGTGAATCGATCCTTGAGTGCTCCTGCATCCTCCATTGGAGACTTGTTGCGGAAGTAGCTCAGCAGCTCTAGTGCCCGCATCTCGGTCTGTCTGTACCAGAAAAGATCAGTATGGCCTGAAACTGGCTCACACTTCAAAGTTATTGTTTGTCCTTTCTCTGCCACCTCATGTCTGGGTGTCTGGGTGACTCCAGCATCCGTGTGATCTACATTTAAAAAGACAAAGTGGGAGACAGAATAAGAAAACTCTGTAGAGTCATGAACACAGAAAGCCAGTGTGATAATGTTAAGTATCCTCAGGACTTACTTGTTACCAAAACACAAAAGATCACACAACAGAGGGTCTGGATGCCCATAGTGGGATGAGCACTGATGTGAAACATCCAAACTAGGGCTTCACATGAGCAGCGAAGTGACTTTGTGAACATTTTATTCTCATAAGCTACATCTATTGGTCAGTGACATCATCAGATAAGCCACAAACACCTCCAACCCCAGCTGCAGTGTAAAAGCTGTTTTGAGAAGATGCTGAAGTTCTGGAGGTCAAGTAGGACTGGCATGCAACTGCAGGTGAAGTAAGGTGAAGGTTTACACATTTGTGGCCCCTGGTAGCTTGGTTTGGCTTTATCAATTCTTGCTGCCTTCCCTATACCCTCTCTCTTGCAAGAACTTGCGATTTCCACTTACTCTTCAAATTCCAAGTAGTTAAAAAGGAATTCACTGTCTTCTCACAAACTCTCTTCCCTGCAGATTGACATATTCCCTCATTGGTGGCACAATTTTTCCACTATCATAGACTCAAATCACTCATTGATCAATTAAGAACCGTTCTTTAAATTTTACAGGAATGATGTCAGCTCTGTTAGAATAACAAAACAGGGGGTGATTCTTGGAGAACAGATTACAGTGGAAAGCTCTGTGTGGTGAAAGACTTCCATGATATAGTATTATCACATTTTTGCCAAATAGTCCGACTCTACTATACAACCTCCTCTATATCCCTACAATAAAACAAGCAAGGGTTATCTTGTTTATAAAGATTTGCAAATAAAATACTGCAGAATTTACTTACTGTGTATTTTTCTTTCCTGAAAAATCACCATGCTTATTCATCATTAATGCTTGGTCTTTCACCTGACCCGTGGCCTACATACATCCCATCAGTATGGCAACTGTGGAGGAACGTATGAAAACTGTGAAGAAGAGAAGATTCTATGTCCTGGGTCAGTCTGATAAGTTACTTACTGATAAAGTTGTAATTGTTTGAATTTTTTACTTTTGACATAGAAACAAATTGACTAATTCTATAAACTTGAGGATGCCTATATCTAAGTAGCAACTTTTAAATAACTTAAAATTTTACTGGTGTTATCTACAGTACTTTTTTCTCTGTAAGGTACTGTCTTGCAACATGTTGGGCCCATGATATAAACCATGATTCTGCTGTCAAAAACTTATTGTTCCTCCCTGATACCTGGTGTCCATGTGCAGGAGAAAGAATGATCTTCAAGGACAAACACGCCTAATCCCTAGGTCCTGTGAGTATGATAAATAGCATGGCAAGAGAGAATTAAAATCCTGGTGGAAGTAAGGTGGTTAACCAGTTGACTTTACCTTGACAAGGAGATGCTCTTAAAGTTCCAAGTAGACCTGGTGACAATTGCAGGGATCTCACCATGTGAAAGACAAGAAAAATAAGAGTCAGAAGAGAAGCAAAGAAAAATATCAGACTGTTATTGTTTGTTTTGATAATTGAAGAGACCATGAGCCAAGTTATTTGTGGCCTCCAGAAGATTAAAAAAAAAAGACGAGAAACTAGACTCTACTCTGGAGCCTCTAAAAGGAATGTGCTACCACCAGTGCATTCACATAAAACTATGAGACAATAAATTTGCATTTCTTTAATACAGCAAGTTAGTTGAAATTTGTTACAGTAGCTATTGGAAAGTAATACACTATAGCATCCACGAGACTCATGTCTGAAATCCTTAAATCAGGGCTGGAGTTTGCTTTGCGATCATAAACACCTGAGTTCACATTGAATGTGAAGAAAGCAAGCCAGTGCTTACATAGAAACTTCACCCCTACATTCTTGTGTCTTTGTATGGGAAGGTACTCTGCAGACTACCGAAAGAAAAAAAAAATCAAACACCAACCTAGCCACAAAATCTTTGATCTACATTCTGCCCTGCCTACAAGATATGCTAGGGCTGTTATCAGACAGTTTGTGGGAGTAACCAACCAATGTTTCATTTGACTTAAGACCCACTCTACAAGATAAAACCCATACTCACCTGATGCTGGGTAGGTGACCAAGAACCAGACACTAGATAGGACAGAGATCTAGGGTAAAACCAAGTACTACTGGTCTAAAAACAGAAAAGTATCAATAAAATGGCTTCTAATGCTATTTCGCTATACTCATAGATTAGTGCCTTACTCAGCCATTATCACAGAAGCCAGGCATCATGGAGAGAGAGAGAGAGAGACGAGAGAGAGAGAGAGAGAGAGAGAGAGAGAGAGAGAGAGAGAGAGATGCATGCCTTGGAAAATACATATTTAAATGGGATGCCTCTATTAAATGCATCCTACTATAGATCAGTGGACCCCATGGAAGAGGAGACAGAAAAAGTGTAAGAGCCAGAGGGGATGGAGGACACCAGGAGAACAAGCTTCTGTGAGTCAATTAAGCAAGGTTCATATGAGCTCACAGAGACTGAAGCAGAAAGTACGGGGCCTACAAGGATCTGCATCAGGTCCTCTGTTGGAGCTTTTAGCTTAGTATTTTTCTTGGATTCCTGAGTATGCGAACAAGTGAATCTCTGATTCTTGTGTCTGATTTGAGGGGCTCTTTTTCTTTTTTTTTTCTTTCTTTCTTTTTTTTTTTTTTTTTTTTTTTTTTTTTTTTTTTTGGTTTGCCTTGTCCAACCTCCATGTGATTACTTTTGTTTTGCCTTACTATACTTTATTTTGTCATCTTTGCTAGTTCTTTTCCAATGAGAGACAGAAAAAGAGTGTATCTGAAGGGGAGGGAAGGTGTCAAGGAACTGGGAGGAGTAGAAGGAAAGGAATCTGTAATCAGGATATAGTGTATCAGAAAAAAAATCTATTTTTAATAAATGGGGAAATACTAAATGAAAGAAAGAAAGAAAGAAAGAAAGAAAGAAAGAAAGAAAGAAAGAAAGGAGGGAAAGAGGGAGGGAAGGAGGTAGAGGGAGGGAGGGGGAAGGAGGGAAGAAAGGAAGGAAGGAAGGAAGGAAGGAAGGAAGGAAGGAAGGAAGAATAGGAAGGAAAGGAAGAAAAAAACCTGAGCTTAATTCTTAAAAACTATATTTTAAAAGTTGGCCACAATGTTGTGAGATTCTTATCCCACACTGGAAATACACAACAAGCAGACCACTGGAGCTCACTGACTGGCCTGCTTAATCTACTTGGTAAACTCTAGGCCAGTGATACACCCTGTCACAAAAACAAAAACCAAACACCAAAACAAAACAAGAAACCTAGGGTGGATATCATCTAATTATATTTTCCTAAGCCCTCACACAGATAATCCAGCTAACGGTGAAACCATAGTGCATTCTAGTGGCCAGTGACACACAGCAACACAATTCCCTTCATTTCATGTGAGATGTGAGATTTTATAAAGCATCAGTGTTAGAGAGTGGTGAGTCAGTATTAATCTTACTTTGTTCTAATTTTGAAATTCTGACAAAGAGAAAATGGTTGGCCATTACCTACCACACAACTAGATCTTGTGAATAAATAGATGGGTTGATAGGAAGTAAAGGAAAATGAACAAGCATTGTGAACAGTTAGACTCAGTAACGAAGGGCAGAATGCCAGGAGGGTCTGAGAGTGCAGGTGCATGCAGAACCCCAGCGCTGCTGTTTTCCAAGAACTCCCAACAGTTCAGACAAATTTCTCTTACTATCTTAGAGTATCAGAAAAGAGTTAGCAAATGTATAGAGACAGACATAAAAAGGTATCATCAGGGGTTACTTGGGGGCTGTGGGTTGCTTTAGAAGTTCTTAACAAGGGGAAGAACTTGGCATTTTAACATGCCAAGGAAGCAATTTAATAGTCAGAGGCAGACAGATGAAATGTGTCCAACAGTCTCTGAGCTATCAAACATGAAATAGTTTTGGGCTATGCCAGAGACATTAGAAAGTTGCAGCACTCTGTGGAAAGTAGTAGTCTGTTTGAATGGAGATTTGGATTGAGTGTGGTGTTGCATACTCCAAAGTTTGGTAGGTATGGGCTGGAGGACCAAGACTTCATGGGAACTCAAATGTATTCTTTTTAAAAGTCTGTTACTCTAGCCAGATTATCCATTTTGTGTATTTCTTTGATGACAAAACATTGTTAAAAATGAGTTAAGATGAATAATAATAATAATAATAATAAATTTAATTATTAATGCATTTTTATACAATCAAGAGTAAAATAATTGCTCCAAACAAACAAATATATACTGTAGAGAATCTGTTCCTTAGAAAGTTATAGTACAAAGGCATTGAAGCACAATATAAAGATTTCACCAAGGATAGCATTCTAAACATTTAGATGCTCCACCTGCAGTGGGAAAGCCTGTTGCCTATTTCTCACAGATAACCTCCATCTGTACCACTGGCTCTCAGATGGATTTCCTGATTGCAAATTTCACAGAACAGCTATCTTCAGATTCTGATGATTGAGTCTGTGAAAAGTCATTTTCAGTTAGGGGTTCTTGAATTGTTACTGAAAAAATACTTGGAGTCCCTGGGATATTATTTTCAACCACTTGCAGTCCTTGTGTTTCAAGAAAGAATTTGTGATCTATGGTTATATGCAGCATGGCCTATGTCTTAAAACCAACTCTGTCCATGGGGCATAAGAAGTAGTCACAAGTCTCTGCTGAAAGCTGACTTGAAGAAAACCATCACCTTTGTGCACAGCAGGGATGTATCTGTGCATTGTGGTGGCTAAGCTGCTGGCACAGAGATAAGTGGCTGAGTCACCTTGCTTTGCAGACTGGATCTTGAGAGTGGAGTCAATTCCTTTAGGCCTCACAGCAGAAAAACGATCTGTGGACGACTATGAATTATCTATAACAGCCTCATTCTGAAATGACTAGAAGCTGAGGCTACTGATCTCTAAGCTGCTGATACCAGTAAAGGGTATTGTGACCAAAAATAGGGTCGCCTCGAAAGGAAACAGCTTGTCTTTCTTGTATGATTACATATCTGGGTGACTCCAGCTTTAGACAGTACTGTCGGGAAAAAGATAGTGTTTCGAAATGGCAATCATTGAAACAATTCCCCAGAGAAATACAAAATGGAGACTGTTTTTCTAAAATCTTACCTGTGTGAAGGAGAGAACACTGCCTAGCCACGAAGCCTGGTGCCCATGGCAGATTGAAGGCAGAGAAATGCTCACCAAATCAAGGTCTTGACAGCTGCATTACTTGCTATCACATAACACTTCCCACAATGACTTTACTGTCCCTTCAGAGAATCAGTCTTAGCAAAGTGCCTGAGTGTAAATGGTTTAGCATATGCACAGACTGCATGGGAGTTCATCCAGTGTTTTCACACACAGCTAGGCTTTAGAGGACACAATCTTCTACAACTTGACACCTTTCTTCTAAGGATCTGATTCACAAAGGCAACTGGAAGACAGCATTATTGGGTGGTGACCTCTTTATCTTTCTTGTCATTTTCCTTCACTTTGGGGGATATCTCTTTCATCAGGTTCTGGCACAGGGTATTCCAGGCTTGTCAAAGTTCATCATGATAAGTAAAACGAGTGTTTGTTTTTTTTGAAATTCCATAGGGAATGCCATGTTGGTAAACTTCTACTGATAGCTGCATTTTTATATCTTTATTATTTTGAAATTTTCTTATGTGAGTATTCTATTTCCACACCTACATCATTCCCATACCTCCCTATGTCCCCTGCCATGTTTCTTCCAAGTCCTCCTTGATTCATGACATCTTTAATTATTATGGTAACACACACATACACACACAAGCTGCAGGCTGATGAAAGATTAACTTCTCAACAGGTTACTGAATCCCAACTTGTTGGTCCTGAACACATATACATAGGACAGCTGTATGCTTTAAGTTACCAGCTCCCTCCCCACCAAGGTACTGGTTTTTATGGCTCTAAGTATAAAGCAGAATTACTGAAAATCTGTGCTTGGAGCACTACCTACTGTTGTGTTATATATTTTTTAAAACAGTTTATTTAATTTTATTTTCTGTACATTAATGAGTTAACTACATATATGTCTGTGTGAGGATGCTGGATCCCCTGAAATAGGAGTTAGAATTTTAGCTGCCATGTTGGTGCTCAGACTTGAACCCAGGTCCTCTGGAAGAGCAGCCATTGCTCAACTACTGAGCCATCTCTCCAGCCCCCATGTACTACCCAGTGTTAAATAAGTAGAGGGATGATCGGCCCAAGCCCTATAAGATGAATATAGTGCCAGACTCTGGGAAAGTCACCTGTGCATGTGTTTCTGGTCCCTTCCCATAAGAAAAGCTTTTAGTCTCAGACAAGAAAATGGAATGATGTTGTCTAAAATCTGAAGGAGTATATTTTTGCTTTTACCTACTCACATCATAGTAAAACTGTTAATAATCTAAGGGCCACAATGATCTTTAAAACACATCTGACAGTAAACAATATTCCCCCGAAGAGAACATAAAAATCTGCCACGAACACATAAGTAGATGCTTGACTTTATTGGTTCACAGGTAGTTCAAAAGTGCACAGTAAGGTATTATTTCACACACAGAGCCACAACAATAGTAATAAATGGATGTGTGAAAATATTGGAAAGACTGTAAAAAAAAAAAGTTGATGTTTGGAATGTAAAATGGTAGAGCTCCCTTTAAAAAACTTTGACAATTACTGAAAATGTCAAACAGAATTATTGCATGACTCTGCAATCTCCTATACACCCCCCAAAGACAAAACAACAACAAAAATTAACCAAAAAACTGAAGAGTAGGAGGAAACAGAAAATTAAAGTTCAATGTCAGTTGAGTATTATTAATAACTGAGAGATGGAAGCAACTTAAAAATTGATAAAGTAATGGGAGTTAGAAAATGTACAATGCTAATACAATGGTTTACTAAAATAAGTCAAGTTGTGATACAAATTAAAAATGTGATACACTAAGTGAGAGAAATCAGACTAAGAGAAAGAAATACACTTCTAAATATATACTTCCTATAATAAGCAAGGTCATGGGCCAGAGAGGAGAATAGTTACTACTTAATGGATTACAGATAAAAACATTTGGGGAAACATGGCAATGACTGTCTTACAACACAAAGGATATATGTAAAACAACTAAGTTACTGATCTAAAAACAGTGATGAAGGTGTGTTACTTTAGTTTCTGTTTCTTCTGAACTTGGGGATAAGCCAGAGCAGGAATTTTTTTCTCTGCTTTCCCTGGTAGACTAAATGCAAATTCTCCAAAAGAAACATGTGAGGCCTTCCCTGGGAGTCCCCCTCCCCCTCGACCCCCAACCAGGGAGGATTAAGCCATCACAGGAGGAGACACTGGAAACATCCATACTGTTTGTGCTCAAACAGATTTCTCAGAGTCTATCACCCATTCTTCCAAGGATATGTTCAGCTTTCCCCCAAATAATTTATTCTTCCCCAACTTGCCTGCATCGACTTGCACCTCAGCCAGTGAAGAGGGAATAGAGGTTTCCAGATACCAGTATGTATTAAAATTTCATTTTATTTTCATTTGATGCCCTCAGGTATGCAATTAGCTTGCATAGCATTTTGCCTGTCAATCTATGAATTTATTTCATAGAGTCAAATCAGAGAGTAAACAAATATATCTTCCCATGCAACGGTGAAGGTAAATGTTTTATGTTTCCATGTTTTAATTATGATACTTAAAAAGTAAAAAAGAGATGAAGACTATGTCAAAATGACAAAAGAAAATGAAAATAAATATCAACAGCTGAGTCCTTTATGGAGATACTTAAAGGGAAAGAATTCAAGTAAGTCAGATGCATTGGTGACAAGTAGAAGTGGTGTTTATCAGAAAGTATCCCATGAAGGGTTTCCTGGTGTGGCTGTAATTTTCTACTATGGTATAAGACAGTCCTGTCAGTCCACAGCTCCATGCACATTCTGTATTGTAACTCTTTAGAAAATGTTCTTATCTGGTAAGCTTGAAATTAAGTCTCATCATTAATACTTCAGCTGCTGATGCTTTATTTCTAAGTAGCAGTATAAAAAAATCAATGTTCTCTTAAATTTCCATTTACTCTTCTGTGACTTGAAAACTTAGGTGGAACATTGTTGTATTTCCTGGGTTGCCTCTTTTGTTAATGATAGTATTCTTTATCTTTTGGGGAGTAAAAATTATATTTAGGCATGTTGTGCTATATTACAATGCAAAATAGTGTTTATTTGTTTTGGATGTTAGGTGTTTCCCAAAGATTCACATATTATTATTTTTTTGTTTTGTTTTGTTTTCATTTTTTATTGGATATTTTAGTTACACTTCAGATGCCACCCCCTTTCCCCATTCCCCCCCTTAGAAAACCCCTATCCCATGCCCCCTTTTCCTTTTTGCAATTATACACTTTTTAAAAAATGTTAATCAAAAGCTTTATAAGTTTGGTATTGCTCAATCAGAGGTGTAACCCACTACCCAATCTAGATATATCATCTATTTTGACTGGTGGAGATACGTGAACATCTGCCTCCCTGTCTCCCCCCTCTTTCTCTCTCTCATCACCTAGCTTCTCCTCTCCTTCTTCTCCTCCTCTCCTTACTCCTTCTCTTCCTCTCAGTACTCCTCCCACCTTAGCTCCTCCTACATATCACCCTTTCTGTTAAAATAAAACTTTTCTCTCAAAATACATTTAGAGCATAATTATGCCTATTTGAACCAGTGAGGTATAAGATAGTCCTAATACCCAGTCCATCATTTTGTTGACTAACCAGAACCTCTGTTATCTCTCCTAACTAAAACACTTAGTTCTGAACCTGGCTTTTTCCTTGGCTTTAGAATGAATGTCAGCTGAAAACCATCCACTCAAATCTTTTCTCTCAAGGTAAATAGCCAGGATTGGCTATGAGACTATAAGTTTTCAACTCCGTCAGAAATCCAGAATGACTGAGTTAACTATAATTGTGGGAAGCATAGCTTCTAAACCTTAGCCAATTTATAGAGACCTCTGAACACCTAGACACCCCCTCTACTACAAAACGCTGGAGCATCTGTTCTTCTGCCTTCTGGCCCAGGATCATCTGACAGACCTTAGTGCTGCAGAATTATTAAGGGCCAATTACTCTGTCTAGGCAGATATAATCAGTCGACTATTCTGCAAGTGTGTCCTTTTCTGGACAGTAATTTGTCTGTAGATGGAAAGAGGCAATTCTTGTCTAGTGGCTGTCTCACCACAACTGGAGTAACTCCAAAGATGCTCAATTTCTTCTTAAAATTCAATACAGGAAGCTGTCAGGAGCAGACAGGTCTCTAATCAAAATCCTTAGTCATCAGGGAAATGCAAATCAAAACAACACTGAGATACTACCTCACACCAGTCAGAATGGCTAAGATCAAAAATTCAGGTGATAGTAGATGCTGGCGAGGATGTGAAGAAAGAGGAACACTCCTTCATTGTTGGTGGGGTTGCAAGCTGGTACAACCACTCTGGAAGTCGGTCTGGCGGTTCCTCAGAAAATTGGACATAGCACTACCTGAGGACCCAGCTATACCACTCCTGGGCATATACCCAGAAAATGCCCTAACATATAACAAAGACATATGCTCCACTATGTTTATAGCAGCCTTATTTATAATAGCCAGAAGCTGGAAAGAACCCAGATGCCCTTCAACAGAGGAATGTATACAAAAAATGTGGTACATTTACACAATGGAATATTACTCAGCTATTAAAAATAATGACTTCATGAAATTCTTAGGTAAATGGATGGAACTAGAAAATATCATCCTGAGTGAGGTAACCCAATCACAAAAGAACACACGTGGTATTTACTCACTGATAAGCGAAGATTAGCCCAAAAGTTTGAAACAACAAAGATTCAACTAACAGACGACATGAAGCTCATGAAGAAGGAAGAACAAGTGTGGATGCCTAGGTCTTTCTTAGAAGGAGTAACTAAACACCCAAGGGAGCAAATATGAAGACAAAGTGTGGGACAGAATCTGAAGGAGAGGTTGTATAGAGACCATTCCACCTGGGTATTCATCCCATGTGCAGTCACCAAAAATAGACACTGATATGAATGACAGGAAGGGAAAGCTGACAACAGCCTGATAAGGCTATCTCCTGAGAGGTCCCCCAGAGTCTGACATACCCAGAGGCAGATACTTGCAGCTAACCGTTAATCTGATCAAAGGTTCCCAATGGAGAAGTTAGAGAGTAAACTGAAGGAGCCGAAAGGGTTGAGGAGAGCAACAATACCAACCAGCCAGAGCTCCCCAGGGTCTAAACCACCAGCCTAGGAGCAAATATGGAGGGACACATGACTCCAGCTGTATATGTAAAGGAGGATGGCCTTGTTGGGCATAGGTGGGAGAGGAGATCTTTGGTTCCATGAAGGCTGAACACTGAGGGGGGGGGATCTGAGGTTGGGGAGGGGGAGTGGGGGGTAGGTGGGTGCACACCTTCATAGAAGTAGGAGGATGGGGGATGGGATAAGGGGTTCCTGGGTGGTGGGGGGAATGTGGTAAGGGGATAAAATTTGTAATGTAAATATTATATCCAATAAAAGAGGGGGAAAAAAGAAAAGTGGTTAGAACCAACATCCTTAATAAAATGTCAGCCCTCTTAAAAAATTATCTTGATACTAAAATTTGTTTTGAGAATTGTATATTGCAGAATAATCAGCCCTGGTGTATCTACTCATCAAGCAAGCTGGGCAGACCTGCTCAAACCTCTGAGGTCCTGGAATTCCATCTGGAGGCAGTGAAGACACAGCATCAGAGGCTTATCAATTTACTCTTCCCCCCACTCCTCTTCTAATATCTCAACACCCATAATCAGCTTGAAGAAGCTAATGAAGAGTCAGCACCCCTATTCCCTGGGCTTGGGGACTAAAGTAGTAAGTGTTGGGCTGTCTTTCTAGGGAAAAGTAGTGGTTTTGTGGGAATAGAGAGGATTAGCTAGGATTTATTGCATAGCCATAACCTATTGGTAGAAATCTGTACAATTATTATCAAGATGAAGATATAATTTCTTAAATGGCACCAATTTACTTTGATTACAAATTTTAAGGTTTTCATTGGTACGAGCTTCTTATTGATATAAAAGTGAGATGAATATTGTTACTCTCATAGGCCACTATAACACATTTAGGAATACAAGGCTTAGACCCAGTCCTTCTTTAACTTTTTTAACAGATTTGAGATGGTTAGCCTGTTAGTTAAGGGACTATAGCAAATTCATGGCTTGGAGTTTATTGTTAGGGTGTTTTCTATGTTTTATTTAGAAATAGCTGAGTGGAGTTAACAGACAACAGTCCAGATTACCTTACATGGATAGTTGGTTTTCAAAACGTCAGAAGTCCACACAATTGATGTGACAATGATTCACATATTAAATAAAGGTTTAAGTGTTCATTCAGAGGAAGAGCTTCCAGATATATTAGATGATGAAGTCTTTAATATCACCAATAGTCAATCCATGGACAGGTTTATATTAGAAAGAACATTGAGTGAGTGATGGAGACAACTTCAGAAAAGCCGGGCCTAGAGGGAAGTAAATAACAGGTCTAATTAATCATAGAGCACAACCTTTGAAACATTGAGACAAAACTCCAAAATATACCTTTTCCCTTTATTTTCTTAGACCTGTCACAATGCTAGGAAGGTGATTGTCATGCATATCTCCACACTCAGTGCTTACTCAGCTTTATTACCCATTCTGTAAAATGCCAATTGTCACCCACTGAGCCAAAGTTCTTATATGTTGTAACAAGAAAACCAGTCACATTTATTTATAAATTCATCAAAACCTGGAAAAAGAGTAATATATCATGTAATCTGTATGACAATTCCTCCAGCAGTTTTTTTTGGTAGAGGAAACTAAAGACTGCAGAGATAGTCTTCACCTGGATAAATCCTTTACATGATTATCCAATCTTAAGTGCTCAGACATAAAGAATAGCACTAACCATACTTAGCAGGTTGCAATTACACATTTATTCACAGAATACACACACACACACACACACACACACACACGTTTAAAATTAATTTGAAAGGAGAGAAGAGCATGTTGGGGCTGGAGGCAAAAGATAGGTAATAGAAACAAGGCAGTGAAATTAAACTTTAGAAGGATAAAAGAAAATAATCCTATTATATATGTATGTATACACACACAAACAC
Organism: Arvicanthis niloticus; assembly: GCF_011762505.2. Classification (NCBI taxonomy): domain Eukaryota; kingdom Metazoa; phylum Chordata; class Mammalia; order Rodentia; family Muridae; genus Arvicanthis; species Arvicanthis niloticus. The sequence goes on from NC_047672.1 coordinate 22,509,137, forward strand.
ACATATATATGTATGTAGATATATATATATATACATGTATATATATATATTATATATATATAAAATGGAAGAATAGATACAGAAACAAATGGGAAAGGAATGTCTAAAATACAGAAGAAACATCTGGAGAAAAATATTCCAGAATTAAAAACAGCACAATACAACTGAGGAAGTAACTGAATGTGGACAAGTTTAGCTAGAAAGGAAAGAACGGAAGAATCTTGGGTGATGATTCAGATGGGTGAGGAAAATGGTAAAGGAACTCATATGCTATTGTCTTGCAGAATAAAGGGGCTACTGACTTATAGAGCAAAAGCATCCAGAGAAGAGATTGTGTAAGTTTTTCATTTGGATAGTAAAGTGATTGAAGTGGTCACTGAAAACCACAGCGTGGGAGACGATGGCTGTGAGATTACCAAAAGTGATCATGACCTACAACTAAAGGTTCATTTCACTCTCTGAAAACAGAAGCAAGTTCTGGATATATAACAGGTATCCACAAAATATCTGTCAGAATGACACTCAGTAATGCTGAGACCCATGCTGTGCAGTTCCTAGTTTGTCAGAGTTCAGTGGCTCTTACAGAAGCAGAGACTTGCTAGGGCACATGGGCAACTAGTTTTCCCTATTTGCTTTATGTGCAGAGGGAAGGAAGCCACACATCGCTGTGTATCACTGCTGGCACAAAAGTATACAGCTGTCTGAGAGAGGGAAGCCGACTCCAGAATGAGAGAGAAGTCCTCTAGGCTTGCTCTGGAGACCTTGTACCCATCAGTGACATCTCCTTTCTCAGCATCATTGTCAACATTAATCGAGTAATAGAGCAGCTTCAGCCCTTGCCCTATGTCCTGTCGATACCAGTACATGTAGTCATGGTTATTAGTCTGGTGACAGTTCAATGTCACCTGTCCTCCTGTTGCTACCACCTTGTTTCTTGGGCTTTGGGTAACTGCAGCCTCCATGTGTTCTGTAATAAAGAAAGACAAAGCCTGATGATATCATCTTGGAAAAGAGAGTTAGGAATTCTAAGAAAAGGAAGCACACCAGTGGCCTGACCAGCACTCACTTGCACACAAGAGACTACAGACCACAAAGAAGAGCCTGGAGCCCATCTCAGGACCAAGGCAGGCTCTCATATGGTTCAGCCCTGCTTAGAAAACTAGAGCTGGGGCTTTCAGTGACTTAGTGATGTCACCGTCTATAACAAACGCTAGAGCTGCAGAGTTAAAACACACCACCACCTCTGTATATAAGCAAGTCAATTTTCAATCATAGTCTCCTAGGTGCATTTTTCACCAATTTTAAAGTGAATATACAATAATTACCAACGCAGATAAAAGAGGGTTTGTACTTTGTTGTTTTTTTTAATTTCTAAATGCATGTGTTCTTTCTCTGATTTTAGCCAGCATATGATTTTATTCCTACTATGATTCTACTGCTTATTTTACATCGCTTCAATTTTTACTATTTCTGTAGTCTCAGCTGCAGCCTCACAACATGCTGAGTTCTATGAGATTTCCTCTAATTCTTTACTTGTCTTAATATTTGAAGAAAACCTTCAATGCTATCTATGGCTACAAAGACTGCTTGACACACAGAAAGCTTATAAAGCACCAGAGTTGAGGTCTTTGTAATTTGAACAATTGTCTTATGATATCTCCAACCTCTTCAGGGATACAAGATCTAACTTCTAGGCTCAGCTCTCCGTGTTTCTATATTGATCGGCATTCTCTATTTGTTTCAGGAGAGGCTGTGAATAGCAGACATAAGTTTTGTCACTATGCTTTCTGTCAAGAAGAAACCCCTTCAGCAATATGAGAGAACTGTTTGCAAGGTAATATAGGTCTGGTACTTCTAGGGTTCTGGGGAATTGTACCCAAATCATCCAAAGCTCTTAGATCACCTTTCTCATAACTTTGCTAATATGAACGCTTACCTCTACTCAAGGGCAGTAAAGGTTCCTTCCTAGGTTACGCATAGCTCAGTTACTCCCTACACAGATAATATCTCAGGATGAAGCCTCCTTTCTGTGGCTACGCATCCTGGTGGGATCATGATGGAAACTTTCTATAACCCTTCCCTGGTAAGGAAGAACTCACAAACAGAAGCAGAGACAAAGGAGGTCAGCAGAGTTCCCATATGAAGAAGATTGCAGTAGGATGGCAGTAGGGGCTGAGTGTACCTGAAAGGACACTGTGCTCCATACCTGTAGCTTGGCTGGTTTCCAGAGATCAAGAGCCACCAACAAAGGAAGGTGTTGCCCATGGTTGAGTCAGGACAAGAAAGAAGCACTTAGATGTTTGGAGTGGGGAACATAAAATTTTATGGCTCTTATGCTCATTTTAAACCAAAGCATGTTCTACCAGTTATGTTAATCTTCTGAACAATACTTTTCACTTTGTTGGAGAGAGTGTGATTTGTGTAACTACATTTTTTTAATCCCTGTTCAATTGATTTTTAATTGTAGACTAGCAAATTTTCTGTTGTTAAAAATGTACACAGCATCTTCAAACTGCGATAAGACGAATACACACACACACACACACACACACACACACACACACTAAGCTCAGCTAATAAAGAGACAGTGAGCAGCCACATTTTTGACCAAAAGTAAAGAACACGTTAGAAAGTTATACATTAATTTAAAAGGGAAAGAAATGTTGGTTTTAATCCTAGTGTTGATATTATTAAGCATGAAATGATGCAAAATTTCATGAGCTATTAATGCCTATCTATAAAGCAACACATAAAAATCTTCATCTGCAAACAGATACACTAATTTCTACCCTTGTTTTAAAACATGTAGCTTATGCCTACACCCAAGCACAGAATAGAATTCCTACTACTGACTAAAAGCTGCAAAGTGTTGGCAGAGATATGAGAATATCTGGAGACCTTGGAGGCAACCGCAGTGTTTAGGAGCACTAGTATGGGTTTATCTAGGCGATGGGGATTGTTATAGAACTAGGAGCATTTCTGGGCCTTGGATATGACTATGTGGCATCTCTCAACCTCTCTCTTATACATCATCAACTTGAAAAGGAAGGTGAAGGCATAGAAACCCAGTAGCTCTGTAGTCTGTGGTGAGCTGGTACAGAAGTACACAGCAGAGTCCCCCAGCTCCAAGGCACTCAGGTTAAGCTCAGAATAATAGTCATTGAACTGTTGGACTAAAAATCAACCAGGCATGTTTCCTTTCTCTCCCTCCCCTTTTTCATAATGCTGAATGAGGAACTTTAGTTCCTGCCCCTTAGTCTGTTGGTACCAGACCACATTGCTATGTCCAGAGATGGGAATACATTTCAGAATGAATCTTTCTCTCTTTTCTTTGCTTATGTGTCTTGGAGACTGGACAACCCCAGAATTTGCTGAACATGCAGAGGAAGGAGACAGGGATGCGCATCTAGACAAAGAGTAGGTCTGTGCAGCAGCAGCAGCAGCAGCAGCAGCAGCAGCAGCAGCAGCAGCAGCAGCAGCAGCAGCAGCAGTAAAGGAGCTCAGGAGCTGACCCGACAGCACTCGGGACTTACTTGTTCCCAGGAGAAAGACAGCAACCCAAGAAATCAGGGTGGTGCCCCAGGCAGAATCAGGGAGGGCAGTGTTACACATGCTTCTTCTTAGGATGCTGGTCCCCTTGGTGAGAGATCAGGAGTCAGCTCCTCCTCTCTCTCTTCCTTTCATCTTGTCGTCTGTGATGTCAGGTTCTGAGGTCAGTGATCTTGTTCACTCCTATGGGCTTTCTGTACACTTGGGCATACTCTATTGGCGGTGACCCTCCTGCTTTAGGTCTAGCCTGTTTAGTGGAACGGGATATGGCTGTGCTGAATCAATAAAGTTGGGGATGGGGAAGTCCATTTCATGCTATTCTCTGAGCCGGTTGCCTCCTTTTCTCCACTAGCTTCAGAGGCTTTGGATTGCCAATACTACAGTTCAAATCTACAGTTCATGCTGCCTGTGCTGAAGCAGTTAATGTGCACAGATGACTAACCACCCTTGCTCTGCTCTGAGCCTCCTGAGCCCGCACGGTTTCTAGTTCCACAACTAATACCCTACTCTGGCCCCAAACCAGAGCTATGCCTCTAGCCACCAGCTAAAGAAACATCAGACACTCACTAGATGGTTCCTCAGTGCCCCCTAGTGACCAGTGTGGACTTACTGGGGTATACTCCTACAAGGTATGGTTGAGGCTAGAAGCTCTCAAAATCAGGCATCAAGCATCTGTGGTGAGCCAGTGCACACCACAGAGTTGTTGCCAGGTACAGTTTGCCCACCAAAATCTCAAATATTATCTGTCCCAGTGAGAAAGAGCTAAAGGAAACTCATTTAAGAAAGGATAAGTTCTATCACAGTGCTGCAGGGAGACTAGTCACTAGGTATCAGATGCCTTTGGAAAAAGTGGACCTGAGCAAAATATTCTTTAGTCTAAGTGAATTTTTATTCGGCATAGACTGTGAATTCTGTCAATGGAGAAGTCTTCTAAACACTTTGAAAAATAAACTAGTCTAAGGAAGAGAAAGCCTAGAAGGGTAGAATGTTGGGATTATTGTTTTAGACACCTAGCAAGTCTTAAGGAAGTATATATATTAAAATTTTAAGTGAATTAGGATTGTATTTTTGACTTTTTGCAGTTATATTCAGTTCACCTATACTGTCTTCTCATTTTCCCCATGTTCTCAAAATATTATTTCCAAATTCATTTATCCTTCTTTATGGAGCCTCTGATATACTATTGCTTACATTCAGGGAATTTTCATCACAAACACTACAATTTCACTTCTAGGAGTTGAGTTGGGATTTCTGCGTGTCTCCCTCATTTCTACAAACTGTTTAAGGTATGTACTGCAATTACACTGTTCAATGTCACTGCCAGCCAATTTATAAGAAATAGGTTGGTTTCTGGTGACTGATTTTTCTCCTAGTGACAAGTCCTATTTTCCCGTTTCTTTGAAAAGCTGTAAAATTTTTATTAGATGCTGAGCAGTATATTTTATGTTTTTGTGTTTCAGATCCCATAGTTTTCTTCTTAATACATTTATAGCTTTATTCTACAACGTGCTTAAGTCATTGAGAAATAGAAATCAGAGATATTCTTAGCAGATAGTTGTTGCTCTTTTTAGGCTTTGGCAAAGACACACACACACATACACACACACACACACACATATATATGTATAACTTAGAAGACTGGAGGATGACTCAACCATTAAAGACTGGACCCACATTCAAAAATGTAAGACATATAACTTAGTGATAGACACAACATAAAAGTTCTTCAAATTATGAAAAGGTAGAAAATATACTATTTTAATACAATGAAATATTAAAATAAGAAAAGTTTTTACGCACATCAAAAATGTAACAATGCACATACTATGTGAAAAAATCAGACACAAAGAGAAAAAAATTATAATTATAAGTATAGACTTGCTAAAATAGGCAAGATCGGGATCTTAATGAAGAAATAGTTACTGCTTAATGAGCTACAGATGAAAACTTTTTGAGAAATATAATGATGGTTGAACAACACAGTGGATATATGTGAAAAATCACAAAGGTATACATATAAAACAGTAATGTAGTTTATAAAATGGCAGTTCAGTATGCTAATTTGGTTTTATTTCTTTGAACTAAAGGTGCAAAAGCAAGTGTATAAAAAATTTCTTTCTATAGAAGCATAAAATTCTTTCCCTGGAAGAAAACACAGATACTCCAAAAGATATACGTAAAACTCCCCGTGGGAGTTCCACCAACCATGGAGGATTAACTTATGACAGTGGATACCCATACTATGCCCAAACAGATTTCTCACAGTCTATCACCAGTGTCCTAAAGGCATACTCAGCTTTCCAACAAATAATGTATTCTTCCCTAGTTTGCCCATATTACCCTGCACTCTGCTTGTGAAAAGGAATACAAATTTCAGGATATATGTAGGTATTTAAATATTTTTTCTTTCCTTTTGCTATTCCCCAGACATGTGATTACCTTGCATAGTTTTTTGCCTGTTAATCTGTGAATTTATTTCAAAGACACAAGGAATAGCGTAAACAAATACACCTCATGCACTAGCATCAGAATGAACTTTTTGTTATTGTGTATTTCATTACAATCATAAAACTTTTAAAAAGGGACAAAGAAAGACTATCTTCAAAGTGACAAAAGAAGCTGAATCCTCCAGGGAGACACTTGAAGAAAAAGGATGCACTTAAATCGAATGCACTGCTAATGTACAGAAGTGGTGTTTGTCACAAAGCATCCTGTGAAGGGATTTTTGTTATGGCTGTAATTTTCTTCTTTAGTAGAACACTGGTTTTGGCCGTCTGAGTTCCACACACATTTTGTATTGTAATTCTTTAGAAAATGTTCCTATCTGGTCATCTTGAATTCAGGTCTTATCACTTCAGCTGTTGATGCTTTATTTGTTAGTAACAATCAAAAATTAATGCTCGTGGTAATTTCTATTTACTCTTCTGTGACTTGACAATTTAGATGGAGCATTGTTGTATTTCCTGAGTTACCTTTTGTGTTAATAAAAGTATTCTTTATCCTTTTGGATAAGAATTATATTTAGGGATATTTCGCCACATTACAATGCCAACTAGAGCATATTTGCTTTATATATTAAGTGTCTCCTAAAAATCCACATATTAAAGTTTTATCCTACACAATGTTCAGACAAAGAGCTTGAAGAAAGATTACATCATGAAGAATTTGATATCACCAATGACTAACTTATAGATAGGTGTATATTAGAAAGCACATTGAATCATGGAGGCTCTCTCTCTCTCTCTCCTCTCTTTCTCTCTCTCTCTCTCTCTCTCTCTCTCTCTCTCTCTCTCTCTCTCTCTCTCTCTCTCTCTCTCCCCCTCTCTCCCTCCCTCTCTCTCTCTCTCTGTCCCTCCCTCCCTCCCTCCCTCCTTCCTTCTTTTCTTACTTCCATGAGATAGGCTGCTCATCTCTGCCATGTTCTTCCCACTAGACTGCTCTGCCACATCACAGGCCCAGAAACATACAGTCCAAATAATCATAGACCAAAATTTTGAAACACTGAGAAAAACACACCTTTTTGTTTTATTTTCCCAGTCCTGCTGTGATTCCAGTGTAAAATCCAGAGTGAATGAGCAGCTTTCTGCTACTGTCTACCCAATTACTACCCAGAATCAAGTCACTGACACATTTAACAAAAGAATTTGATACTTTAATTAGTAAATTCAGCAAGTTATGAAATAGGAGTTAAATAATGATATCTGGAATGGTAAGTAATGTAGAATTTTAATGTGGGGGGCAGATAAATAGAGGGAAAGGTAGCAGAGGAAACAATGTAACTAAACTAACATCTTAAAAAGAGTAAAGAAAAAAAATTCTTCCTGAAGTATGTTTGCAAGGAAAATGTGTTCCAGAAATAAGACAAAAAGGTATATCTTTTGTACACATGAATTGTCCTAGGAAAAATATCTCAAGGTCAAGACAGTGCAACACATATGAGTTAGCACTGACTGCAGGTAAATTTAGGTGGAATGAACCAGGAAAGAGTGAAGGCTGGTTATATAGATGACTGATGACATAGGACCTTATCACCATTTGTTCTAATAAAAAAAAAAGAAGCTACTGACCTATAGATTTAATATAGCCAGAAAAGAGATCATATAATTGACCCAGTAGAAAGAGTTGAAGACATTACTGAAGGCCACTGGCACAGATAAGGTGGTTAGGATGTCACTCTCTGGAACAAAAAATCCAGAGAGGAGACAAGCTCCTATAAAATGGTATTGGAGTGGCTTCCAGTCAAGCTGAGATCTATGTTGTAAGGTTCCTAGTTTGTCAGAGTTCAGTGACTCTGAGGCAGGCACTTCCTAGGACACACAGGCGATTTGTTTTCCTAATTTCCTTTCTGTGCAGAGGACAGGAAGCCACACACCACTGTGCATCACTGCTGGCACAGAAGTACACAGATGTCTGAGAGGGAGAAGCCAGCTTCAGAATGAGGGAGAAGTCTTCTTGCCTTGTTCTGGAGGCATTGTACCCATCAGGGATATCTCCTTTGTCAAAGCTGCCAGCACCATATGAGTAATAGATAAGCCTCAGACCATGCCCCATGTCCTGCCGATACCAGTACATGCTGTTGTGGTTATTAGTCTGGTGACAGCTCAATGTCACAGTTTTTCCTGTTACTGTCACCTTGTTTCTTGGGCTTTGGGTGACTGCAGCCTCCATGTGTTCTGTAATAAAGAAAGATAAAACCTAATGATGTCATCTTAGCAAAAAGACTTTGGAATTCTGGAGAAGACGCCCACTTGACTTCACCAGCACTTACTTGCACACAGGAGAATAGAGACCATAAAGAAGAGACTGGAGCCCATCTCAGGACCAAGGCAGGCTCAGGACCAAGGTATATTCCTGCCCTGTATGGGAAACTAGAGCTTGGGCTTCCAGTGACTTAGTGATGTCACAGTCTCCAACAAATGTTTGAGCTGCACATTTAACACACCACACCTCTCTTTACACAAACAAGTCTACTAACGATTATAATCTCATAGTTGGACTATACAACAATATTTGTAGTATATACACATAAAGCATCAGCTCAGAACAGAAAGAATTTATGGCTTGTTTTGTATTTATACTTGCATAAACTCTTTCTCTGATTTTAGTCAACATATTAGACTTATTATTAATAGGATACAATTCCTTATATTTTCATGTTCCTTACCCTTTCATTTTTGTTACTTCTGTGACCTCAATTGCATGCTCACAACATGCTCCACGCATTCTATGAGGTATCAACTAATTCTTCACGTTGCGTAATTACCTGAAGAAAACTTTCAGTGCGATCTATAGCTACAGAGACTGCTTAACACCCAGAAAGCTTAGGAAGCACTAAGGTTGAGGTCATTACAGTTTGAACAATTGTTTTAAGATCTCTCCAACCTATTGAAGAACACAAGCTGTACATTGTAAGCTCAACCCTCAGTCTACCTTCAGTGATAGAAATTCTCTCTTTGTTTTAGGTAATGCTGTGGCTGTTGGACCTAAGACTTTGCCACTGCACTCTCTGTCAAGAGAAAACCCCTTCTGCAGTGTGAGTGAGCTGTCTTCCAGGTAATGTATAGGTCTGGTGCCTATAGCGTCACAGGGAGTTGGACCAAAATCATTCAAAGTTCTCATGTCACCTTTCTTGAAACTTTGCTAACATGAACACTTACCTCTACTCAATGGCAGTAAAGGTTTCTTCCTAAATAAAGCATATTTCAGTTATTCCCTACACAGATAATATGTCGGTATGAAGCCTTCTTTCTGTAGCCACACATCCTGGTGGGATTTTGATGGAAACTTTCTATAACCTTGTAAAGTGAAGAAGGACTCAATAGCAGAAGCAAAGACAAATGAGGCTGTTCAGCACAGCATCCACATGAAAACCCTGTAAACTGGATCTGACTTTCCTAGAAAGGACATTGTCTTCCATGCCCAAAGCTTGGCTGGTTCCCAGAGACCAAGAGCCACCAAAAGGGAGGTCATTACTCATGACAGAGAAGTCTAAGAACAAGGCACTTTCTATTTAAGACTTAGATGTTTGGTGTAGGAAACACTAAATTTCATAGCTCATAAGATTTCAAAATAAGGTATGATCTACCAGTAATGTTAGTCTTCTGAACAATACTCTGATTTCATTGGAGATAATGGAATTGGTGTGAATATCCCCTTTTTATTTCTTTTCAATTGATTGCTTATTAGCAACTTTTCTTTGTTGACAATATTAATCTCACCTTGAAGCTATGAGAAAACAAACATTATCTGGCTTAATATTATACATCTATAATCTAGCATGCTCCCCCCACATATACACTGAGCTCAGCTGATCGTAGAATATAAGAAAACAGTGAGTTGCTATATTTTTTTACACAAAGTGAGTAACACCAAGAAAATTCAGAAATTTGACTTAGAAGACACAGAAATGGACCTTTCAATCCTAATGTTTATGTTCTTAAACAAAAAATATTGGGAAATTTCATAAGCTACTGATTCCTATCGAAGTGGTATATGTAAATCCTCACTGAGAAAAATGGATATGTTAATGTCTTAAAACATGTGGCCTCTGGCCATAACCCATGACAGAGCAGAGTTTCTTACCATTGCCTAGGGGCTGAAAGGTATTAGCAGAGAGACAGAGACAGACAGACAGACAGACAGACAGACAGTCAGACAGACAGTCAGACAGACACACACACACACACACACACACACACAGAGAGAGAGAGAGAGAGAGAGAGAGAGAGAGAGAGAGAGAGAGAGAGAGAGAGAGAGAGAGATCCAAGAATAGCTGGAGGGTCAGGTTCCAGCCCAGTGCTTAGGAACAGTTTGTGTGTGCTCAGCTAGGCAGTCAGAGGATTAGTAAATAACAAGCTAGTAGTCGTTTCTGGTCCTTGGCTGTGGTTTTGTGGCATCACCCAACCCCTGTCTAGTATATCACCAGCAGGAACAGAAAGATTAAGTTACAGAAAGCCAGTAGCTTTTTAAGGCTGTGGAGAGAGCTGGCACAGAAGTACACAGCAGAGTCCTCCAGCTCCAGGGCACTCATGTTCATCTCAGAGTGATAGTCGCTGAACTGCTGGACTGAGAATCTGCTGGGGAGGTCTCCTTTCTCTCTCTCCATTTTGTCATAATGCTGAATGAGAAACTTTAATCCCTGCCCCAGAGTCTGTTGGTACCAGGCCACACTGATATGTCCAGAAATGGGAATACATTTCAGAATGGACCTTCCTCCCTTTTCTTTGATTATGTGTTGTGGAGACTGGACAACCCCAGAATTTGCTGACCCTGAGGAGGAAGAAGACAGGGCTGAGCATCTAGAGCAAGAGTAGGTCTATGCAGCAGCAGCAGCAGCAGCAGCAGCAGCAGCAGCAGCAGCAGCAGCAGCACTAGCAGCAGCAGCAGCAGCAGCAGCAGCAGAGAAGCTCAGGAGCAGACCCAACAGCACTCAGGACTTACTTGATGCCAGGAGAAAGACAGCAACCCAGGATAGCAGGGTAGTGCTCCAGGGAAATTCAGGGAGGATAGTGTTATACATCCTTCTTCTCATCCTTCTTCTCAAGATACTGATCTCTTTGGGGAGAGAACAGGAGTCAGCTCCTCCTTTCTCTCTCCTTTCATCTCGTTGCCTGTGATGTCAGGTTCTGAGGTCAGTGATGTTGACCTCAGTTGACATGGTTACTCCCATAGGCTCTCTGTACTGTTGCACCTGGTCTCAGCTTTTTCCCTTTTAAGCTCAGCCTGCTCAGTCGAAGGGGAGATGGCTGTGTTTAGTAAATTGGACTGGGTGTGGGAAAGTCCGCTTCATGCTTTTCTCTGAGCCAGTTGCTTTCTTCTTTTCTTCTAGCTTCAGAGGGTTTTGGATTGCCAAGACTAGAGTTCAAGTTGACAATTCTCTCTCCCTGTGGAGATGCAAAGTGTGTGGGCATAGATGATTGACCACACCTCCCATCCTGATGACTCCTGAGCCAGTACTGTTTCTGGTTCCACTGCTAATACTTTTCTGTGGGCTACATAGCAAAGGTCTGTATCCATCATGTTTACCACTGCCCATAACTCACACAGTGGATCAGCAGTGCCCCCTAATGACCGACCAGCTGTGCAGTCACTGGCTTATATCTCTACTGACTGATAGAGGTGGGAGCTCTCAAAATAAGGCAGCTAGGGCAGTCCAGAACACCTCACAAAGTTTGCAGTATCTGTTTAGACACCCAAATATCAAATTTTGCCTGTGGTCATGAGAGCAGTTTGAAAAGACCATCATTTTTCAAAAATAAACAGAAAACCCCCCAAAAAAGAACAACAGGAAAAAAAATCTATCACTTCAGTGTTACCAGGAAATGCACACTTAGTCATTACATTTCAGCTGCCCTTGTAAGGAGCTGGACCTGGGAAAGACAGTCTTAAGCCAAAGGAAAGATCCAGAAGATCTAATGGTAGATGTTGTCAATGGAGCAGACTGAACAGTTGGAAAAATAATAAAGTCTAAAAAAGAAAAGGCTGCAAAGGTGGAAGTTTGGAATTTTTGTGATAAGCAGGTAGTTAGCCTTTGAAGAAATTTGTATATTAAAATTTTATATTGCAATTTTCAGTGGACTATTTGACCATTTGGGTTTCCTCAGCTCACATCTTCTTCTCATTTTGTCTGTGTTTCCCCTTGAACATCATCTGTAACTTCCTTAATGCATCCTTCTGGAGCATTCAGTCTGCTGTGACGTACAGTGAGCTAGTTCTCATCACAGGCACTGCAATTTTCACTCTGGAAGTTTGACTTGGATCTTTGCATGTCTTCTTTGTTTTTAGCAACATGTTGAGATATATCCTTCAGTCACACTTTTTAATGTCATTTAATAGTCAGCTCATTTCTCGGAAATAGGTTGCTTTCTAGTGATTAGGTTTTCTCTCAGTATGAGTCTTATTTTCTGCTGCCTTGGCAGACCTGTAATCTTTTTGTAGATGTGAAAATGATTTATGTCACCGGAGGAATCCAGTTAAAAGATCTATCTATCTATCTATCTATCTATCTATCTATCTATCTTCTATCGATCATCTATCATGTATCAATCAATCATCTATTATCCATAGATCCATATATATCTATATATGGATATATATATATCTCTTCTATCTATCATCTATCATGTATCAATCAATCATCTATTATCCATATATCCATATATATATATATATATGGATATATATATATATATATCCCTACTCTTCTTTTTTTCTTGTCAGGCATGAGATGGGCACTTCAGCTCTGCCATATTTTTCATGCCAGTATGTTCTGCCACATCACAGGGCTAAACCAACTAGTCCATATATGCATAGACCAAAACCATTGAAACACTGAGACAAAAATTAAAATATGCCTTCTTAATTTATATTCTTAGATTTGTCATGATGCCAAAAAGGTAACTGTCACACAAATCTCCAAACTCCATGATGACTGTTTTATTGGTCACTATGTAAAATGCAGTGAAACTTGAGGAGGAGTTTTCCAATTACCACCAACTGGCACAAGTTACTCAAACATTATAGCAAGAGAATATGATATCTTTATTTGTAAATTCACTAAGATATATAAAAAGAATGACATATATTTTAAAACTGACATGGCAATTCTGCCAGCTTTGGGGGGGGGTGCGATTAAAGACTACTGAGACAAGGTCTACTAGTCATCCCCAAGATGAATCCCCTACATAGTTGCCCAATCGCAAATGGGCAGCCCTAAAAAATACATACAATTGACACTAAACAGAGTTTGTAGATAGCATTATTTATTTATTTATTTATTCATTCATTCATTCATCTATTTATTTATTCATTTATTTATTCATATAACATACAAAATCAAAACAATAATAAGAATAATTAAAGAAAAACAGGCATGGATATGAAAGGGAAGCAAAACATGTAAGAGGTTAGAGGAAGAACTGAACGAAGAAATAATGTTTTTAAATTGACATCTTTGGAAGGTAAAAGAATGTTAATCAAACCTGAAATATATTTTCACTGGGAGAAGAGATCTAGAAACAAGAGGTAAAGGTATGTCTTCCATGCAGAAGCAATGTCCTAGGAAAAAGAATCTCCAGAATAGAAAATACCACAACATATATGAAGAAGTTCATGAATGTAGATATGTTAGCTGATGAAGAAAACATCAAGGAATGCTGGGTAAAGGCTGATGACAGCCATGAGTGAAGAAAACTTACATATAATGTTATGGGCTGTTGGTCTATACAAAAAATAGAGGCTACTGACCTATAGAGTACACCCGGGCTGGACAGAGATCAGATAAGTGACTTGGTGGATGGCCAAATGACTGAAGAGTTAACTGAAGGCCATCAGGACTGAAATGATGGTTGTGATATTATCTAAAGAATCCTCAGGAACTTCAATTAAAGATTCCTTTTCAGGCAGATGTGACTGCACAATCCTTTAAATACAACATGCTAGAGAGAGAGAGGTAGACAGATCTCTGTGATTTTTAGGGCAGCTGGGTCTACAATACTAATTCCAGGACAGACAGAACTGTTATAAAGAAAAATACTGTCTTCTTAAAAACTCAGCTTTGTCTTTGAAAACAGAAACAAGAAGTGGAGATAAGACAACCATCCATGAAAAGGTGTTAGAATGGCCTTTGGGCAGCTAGAAACCCATCCTGTAAGAGTCCTAGTTTGTCAGAGCTCAGTGACTCTTATGGAGGCAGGGACTTCCTGGGGCACACAGGCAATTTGTTTTCCTAATTTCCTTTCTGTGCAGAGGACAGGAAGCCACACGCCACTGTGCATCACTGCTGGCACAGAAGTACACAGATGTCTGAGAGGGGGAAGCCAACTTCAGAATGAGGGAGAAGTCTTCTAGCCTTGTTCTGGAGGCATTGTACCCATCAGGGATATCTCCTTTGTCAAAGCTGCCAGCACCATATGAGTAATAGATAAGCCTCAGACCATGTCCCGTATCCTGCCGATACCAGTACATATAGTTGTGGTTATCATTCTGGTGACAGCTCAGTGTCACAGTTTTTCCTGTTACTGTCACCTTATTTCTTGGGCTTTGGGTGACAGCAGCCTCCATGTGTTCTGTAATAAAGAAAGACAAAGCCTGATGATGTCATCTTAGCACAAAGACTTCGGACTTCTGGAGAAGAAGCACACCAGTGGCCTGACAATCACTCACTTGCATGAAAAAGAGCCTGGAGCCCATCTCAGGACCAAGACAGGCTCTCGTATGTTCCAGCCCTGCTTTGGAAACTAGAGCTGGGGCTTCCAGTGACTTACTGGTGTCATTGTCTCCCACAAATGTTTGAACTGCACAGTTAACACACCACACCCCTTCTCTACAGAAACGATTCTACTCTTAATTATCATCTCATAGTCAAACTGTCCAATAATATTTGTAGTGTAAACACACAAATCATCAGCTCAGAACAGAAAGAATTTATGGTTTGTATTGTATTTATGCTTCCATGTTCTCTCTCTCTCTCTCTCTCTCTCTCTCTTTCTCTCTCTCCGATTTTAGTCAATACATTAGGCTTATTTTA
Organism: Arvicanthis niloticus; assembly: GCF_011762505.2. Lineage (NCBI taxonomy): Eukaryota > Metazoa > Chordata > Mammalia > Rodentia > Muridae > Arvicanthis > Arvicanthis niloticus. The sequence continues at coordinate 22,524,213 of NC_047672.1, forward strand.
TTCCTAATAGGATAAATTCCTTATTTTATGTTGTTTTAATTTTTGGTACTTATGTAATCTCAGCTTCATCATCACAAAATGCTGCATTCTGTGTGGTTTGTTCTGATTCTTCACTTTGCCTAAACACTTGAATGAAACTGTTATTCCAGTCTAGGGCTACAAGAACTATTTGACATTTGGAAAGATTAGAAAGCATCAAGGTTGAATTCATTACAGTGCAAACAATTGCTTTAAGATCTCTCACACCAGTCAGGGCCACAAGCTCTATATACTGGGCTCAGCCTTCATTTTGTCCTCATTCATAGAAATGTTCCCTTTGTTTCAGGTGAGCCATTGGATAGTAAGCCCTAGCCTTTGTTCCCATGTTTACTCTCAAGAGGAAATCCCCACTAGTAATGTGAATAATTTACCTAGTAATGTGCCCATCAGGTGTGTGTAGTGTCCCAGGGAATTTAGTCATAATTATCCAAAAGCTCTTGTGTCACTTTTGTCATAATTTTGCTAATATGTAACACTTAAACTTTACTCAAGGGTAGTCCAGGTTCCTTTCTAGGTAAAGTATAGCACAGTTAATCTCTACACAGATAATATCTCAGTATCAAGCCTCCTTTCTGTGTCCATTAACCCCATTGGGATTAGATGAAAACTTTATATAAAGCTGCCCTGGTAAGGAAGGACTCACACTCAGAAGCAGAGATAAAAGGGGTCAGCAGAGCTCCCTTATGAGGAAGCTGGCAACAGGATCTGGCCATCATAGAAAAGAATTCATTGGACATAAATTCATCTGCATAAATACCTCCTTTTATTGCTTTTATAATTTATAGTTTGATTGTTGAGTAGCAAACTTCCTTTTGTTGAAAATGTAAGCCTTAACTTGACTTTCAAGATAAACATTATCTGGCTTAATATAATACATCTATAACCTGTCAGGATCCCACCACACACAAACTAAGGTCGGCATGTCCTGTAATACCAGATACCAAGCTGCTCCATTTTTTTAACCCAAATTGGAGATCACCAAGGAAATTCAGAACTATGACTTTAAAGGCAAAGAGGATGTATCTTTCATTTCTGAATTCTATTAAAATGTATAGAAATCTTCATCTCCAAAATGAGCATGTTAATGTCTACCTTTGTCATAAAATACATGGTCTAAGGCAACACCATAGCACAGAATAAGGTTTCCTACAACTGTCTAGGAGCTGAAACATACTGACAGAAAGGTAAGAACATCCAGAGGTCTTGAGACCAACCTTAGTGTTTAGGACTACCTATGTTAGCTAGCTCTCTTAGACATAAGGGGATTAGTATAGAGCTAAAATAACTTCTGGTCAATGGCGAAGCCTTCATGGCATTGCCCAACCCCTCTCTAGTACATCACCAGCTGGGACAGGAAGATTACATTACTGAAAGCCAGTAGCTTTTTAAGGCTGTGGAGAGAGCTGGCACAGAAGTACACAGCAGAGTCCTCCAGCTCCAGGGCACTCATGTTCATCTCAGAGTGATAGTCGTTGAACTGCTGGACTGAGAATCTGCTGGGCAGGTCTCCTTTCTCTCCTTCTGATTTTTCATAATGCTGAATGAGAAACTTTAATCCCCGCCCCAGAGTCTGTTGGTACCAGACTACATTGCTATGTCCAGAGATGGGAATACATTTCAGAATGGACCTTCCTCCCTTTTCTTTGATTATGTGTCGTGGAAACTGGACAACCCCAGAATTTGCTGACCCTGTGGAGCAAGAAGACAGGGCTGAGCATCTAGAGCAAGAGTAGGTCTATGCAGCAGCAGCAGCAGCAGCAGCAGCAGCAACAGCAGCAGCAGCAGCAGCAGCAGCAGCAGCACTAGCAGCAGCAGCAGCAGCAGCAGCAGCAGAGAAGCTCAGGAGCAGACCCAACAGCACTCAGGACTTACTTGATGCCAGTAGAAAGACAGCAACCCAGGATAGCAGGGTAGTGCTCCAGGGAAATTCAGGGAGGATAGTGTTATACATCCTTCTTCTCATCCTTCTTCTCAAGATACTGATCTCTTTGGGGAGAGAACAGGAGTCAGCTCCTCCTTTCTCTCTCCTTTCATCTCGTTGCCTGTGATGTCAGGTTCTGAGGTCAGTGATGTTGACCTCAGTTGACATGGTTACTCCCATAGGCTCTCTGTACTGTTGCACCTGGTCTCAGCTTTTTCCCTTTTAAGCTCAGCCTGCTCAGTCGAAGGGGAGATGGCTGTGTTTAGTAAATTGGACTGGGTGTGGGAAAGTCCGCTTCATGCTTTTCTCTGAGCCAGTTGCTTTCTTCTTTTCTTCTAGCTTCAGAGGGTTTTGGATTGCCAAGACTAGAGTTCAAGTTGACAATTCTCTCTCCCTGTGGAGATGCAAAGTGTGTGGGCATAGATGATTGACCACACCTCCCATCCTGATGACTCCTGAGCCAGTACTGTTTCTGGTTTCACTGCTAATACTTTTCTGTGGGCTACATAGCAAAGGTCTGTATCCATCATGTTTACCACTGCCCATAACTCACACAGTGGATCAGCAGTGCCCCCTAATGACCGACCAGCTGTGCAGTCACTGGCTTATATCTCTACTGACTGATAGAGGTGGGAGCTCTCAAAATAAGGCAGCTAGGGCAGTCCAGAACACCTCACAGAGTTTGCAGTACCTGTTTACACACCCAAATATCAAATTTTGCCTGTGGTCATGAGAGCAGTTTGAAAAGACCATCATTTTTCAAAAATAAACAGAAAACCCCCCAAAAAAGAACAACAGGAAGAAAAAATCTATCACTTCAGTGTTACCAGGAAATGCACACTTAGTCATTACATTTCAGCTGCCCTTGTAAGGAGCTGGACCTGGGAAAGACAGTCTTAAGCCAAAGGAAAGATCCAGAAGATCTAATGGTAGATGTTGTCAATGGAGCAGACTGAACAGTTGGAAAAGTAATAAAGTCTAAAAAAGAAAAGGCTGCAAAGGTGGAAGTTTGGAATTTTTGTGATAAGCAGGTAGTTAGCCTTTGAAGAAATTTCAATATTAAAATTTTATATTGCAATTTTCAATGGACTATTTGACCATTTGGGTTTCCTCAGCTCACATCTCCTTCTCATTTTGTCTGTGTTTCCCCTTGAACATCATCTGTAACTTCATTAATGCATCCTTCTGGAGCATTCAACCTGCTGTGACTTACAGTGAGCTAGTTCTCATCACAGACACTGCAATTTTCACTCTGGAAGTTTGACTTGGATCTTTGCATGTCTTCTTCGGTTTTAGAAACATGTTGAGGTATATCCTTCAGTCACACTTTTTAATGTCATTTAATAGTCAGCTCATTTCTCAGAAATAGGTTGCTTTCTAGTGATTAGGTTTTCTCTCAGTATGAGTCTTATTTTCTGCTGCCTTCGCAGACCTGTAATCTTTTGGTAGATGTGAAAATGATTTATGTCACCGGAGGAATCCAGTTAAAAGATCTATCTATCTATCTATCTATCTATCTATCTATCTATCTATCTTCTATCGATCATCTATCATGTATCAATCAATCATCTATTATCCATAGATCCATATATATGTATATATATGGATATATATATATCTTCTATCTATCATCTATCATGTATCAATCAATCATCTATTATCCATATATATATATATATATATCCCTACTCTTCTTTTTTTCTTGTCAGGCATGAGATGGGCACCTCAGCTCTGCCATATTTTTCATGCCAGTATGTTCTGCCACATCACAGGGCTAAACCAACTGGTCCATATATGCATAGACCAAAACCTTTGAAACACTGAGACAAAAATTAAAATATGCCTTCTTAATTTATATTCTTAGATTTGTCATGATGCCAAAAAGGTAACTGTCACACAAATCTCCAAACTCCATGATGACTGTTTTATTGGTCACTATATAAAATGCAGTGAGACTTGAGGAGGAGTTTTCCAATTACCACCAACTGGCACAAGTTACTCAAACATTATAGCAAGAGAATATGGTATCTTTATTTGTAAATTCACTAAGATATAGAAAAAGAATGACATATATTTTAAAACTGACATGGCAATTCTGCCAGCTTTGGGGGGGCGATTAAAGACTACTGAGACAAGGTCTACTAGTCATCCCCAAGATGAATCCCCTACATAGTTGCCCAATCACAAATGGGCAGCCCTAAAAAATACATACAATTGACACTAAACAGAATTTGTAGATTGCATTATTTAATTATTTATTTATTCATCTATTTATTTATTCATTTATTTATTCATATAACATACAAAAATCAAAACAATAATAAGAATAATTAAAGAAAAACAGGCATGGATATGAAAGGGAAGCAAAACATGTAAGAGGTTAGAGGAAGAACTGAACGAAGAAATAATGTTTTTAAATTGGCATCTTTGGAAGGTAAAAGAACGTTAATCAAACCTGAAATATATTTTCACTGGGAGAAGAGATCTAGAAACAAGAGGTAAATGTATGTCTTCCATGCAGAAGCAATGTCCTAGGAAAAAGAATCTCCAGAATAGAAAATACCACAACATATATGAAGAAGTTCATGAATGTAGATACGTTAGCTGATGAAGAAAACATCAAGGAATGCTGGGTAAAGGCTGATGACACCAATGAGTGAAGAAAACTTACATATAATGTTATGGGCTGTTGGTCTATACAAAAAATAGAGGCTACTAACCTATAGAGTACACACGGGCTGGAAAGAGATCAGATAAGTGACTCGGTGGATGGCCAAATGACTGAAGAGTTAACTGAAGGCCATCAGGACTGAAATGATGGTTGTGATATTATCTAAAGAATCCTCAGGAACTTCAATTAAAGATTCCTTTTCAGGCAGATGTGACCGCACAAACCTTTAAATACAACATGCTAGAGAGAGAGAGGTAGACAGATCTCTATGATTTTTAGGGCAGCTGGGTTTACAATACTAATTCCAGGACAGACAGAACTGTTATAAAGAAAAATACTGTCTTCTTAAAAAATCAGCTTTGTCTTTGAAAACAGAAACAAGAAGTGGAGATAAGACAACCATCCACGAAAAGGTGTTAGAATGGCCTTTGGGCAGCTAGAAACCCATCCTGTCAGAGTCCTAGTTTGTCAGAGCTCAGTGACTCTTATGGAGGCAGGGACTTCCTGGGGCACACAGGCAATTGGTTTTCCTAATTTCCTTTCTGTGCAGAGGACAGGAAGCCACACGCCACTGTGCATCACTGCTGGCACAGAAGTACACAGATGTCTGAGAGGGGGAAGCCAACTTCAGAATGAGGGAGAAGTCTTCTAGCCTTGTTCTGGAGGCATTGTACCCATCAGGGATATCTCCTTTGTCAAAGCTGCCAGCACCATATGAGTAATAGATAAGCCTCAGACCATGTCCAGTATCCTGCCGATACCAGTACATATAGTTGTGGTTATCATTCTGGTGACAGCTCAGTGTCACAGTTTTTCCTGTTACTGTCACCTTATTTCTTGGGCTTTGGGTGACAGCAGCCTCCATGTGTTCTGTAATAAAGAAAGACAAAGCCTGATGATGTCATCTTAGCACAAAGACTTCGGACTTCTGGAGAAGAAGCACACCAGTGGCCTGACAATCACTCACTTGCATGAAAAAGAGCCTGGAGCCCATCTCAGGACCAAGACAGGCTCTCGTATGTTCCAGCCCTGCTTTGGAAACTAGAGCCTGGGCTTCCAGTGACTTACTGGTGTCATTGTCTCCCACAAATGTTTGAACTGCACAGTTAACACACCACACCCCTTCTCTACAGAAATAATTCTACTCTTAATTATCATCTCATAGTCAAACTGTCCAATAATATTTGTAGTGTAAACACACAAATCATCAGCTCAGAACAGAAAGAATTTATGGTTTGTATTGTATTTATGCTTCCATGTTCTCTCTCTCTCTCTCTCTCTCTCTCTCTCTCTCTCTCTCTCTTTCTCTCTCTCCGATTTTAGTCAATACATTAGGCTTATTTTATTCCTAATAGGATAAATTCCTTATTTTATGTTGTTTTAATTTTTGGTACTTATGTAATCTCAGCTTCATCATCACAAAATGCTGCATTCTGTGTGGTTTGTTCTGATTCTTCACTTTGCCTAAACACTTGAATGAAACTGTTATTCCAGTCTAGGGCTACAAGAACTATTTGACATTTGGAAAGATTAGAAAGCATCAAGGTTGAATTCATTACAGTGCAAACAATTGCTTTAAGATCTCTCACACCAGTCAGGGCCACAAGCTCTATATACTGGGCTCAGCCTTCATTTTGTCCTCATTCATAGAAATGTTCCCTTTGTTTCAGGTGAGCCATTGGATAGTAAGCCCTAGCCTTTGTTCCCATGTTTACTCTCAAGAGGAAATCCCCACTAGTAATGTGAATAATTTACCTAGTAATGTGCCCATCAGGTGTGTGTAGTGTCCCAGGGAATTTAGTCATAATTATCCAAAAGCTCTTGTGTCACTTTTGTCATAATTTTGCTAATATGTAACACTTAAACTTTACTCAGGCAGGCGGATTTCTGAGAGGCAGGCGGATTTCTGAGTTCGAGGCCAGCCTAGTCTACAGCGTGAGTTCCAGGACAGCCAGGACTACACAGAGAAACCCTGTCTCGAAAAACCAAAAAAAAAAAAAAAAAAAAAAAAAAAACTTTACTCAAGGGTAGTCCAGGTTCCTTCCTAGGTAAAGTATAGCACAGTTACTCTCTACACAGATAATATCTCAGTATCAAGCCTCCTTTCTGTGTCCATTCCCCATTGGGATTAGATGAAAACTTTATATAACCCTGCCCTGGTAAGGAAGGACTCACACTCAGAAGCAGAGATAAAAGGGGTCAGCAGAGCTCCCTTATGAGGAAGCTGGCAACAGGATCTGGCCATCATAGAAAGGAATTCATTGGACATAAATTCATCTGCATAAATACCTCCTTTTTATTGCTTTTATAATTTATAGTTTGATTGTTGAGTAGCAAACTTCCTTTTGTTGAAAATGTAAGCCTTAACTTGACTTTCAAGATAAACATTATCTGGCTTAATATAATACATCTATAACCTGTCAGGATCCCACCACACACAAACTAAGGTCGGCATGTCCTGTAATACCAGATACCAAGCTGCTCCATTTTTTTAACCCAAATTGGAGATCACCAAGGAAATTCAGAACTATGACTTTAAAGGCAAAGAGGATGTATCTTTCATTTCTGAATTCTATTAAAATGTATAGAAATCTTCATCTCCAAAATGAGCATGTTAATGTCTACCTTTGTCATAAAATACATGGTCTAAGGCAACACCATAGCACAGAATAAGGTTTCCTACAACTGTCTAGGAGCTGAAACATACTGACAGAAAGGTAAGTACATCCAGAGGTCTTGTGACCAACCTTAGTGTTTAGGACTACCTATGTTAGCTAGCTCTCTTAGACATAAGGGGATTAGTATAGAGCTAAAATAACTTCTGGTCAATGGCGAAGCCTTCATGGCATTGCCCAACCCCTCTCTAGTACATCACCAGCTGGGACAGGAAGATTACATTACTGAAAGCCAGTAGCTTTTTAAGGCTGTGGAGAGAGCTGGCACAGAAGTACACAGCAGAGTCCTCCAGCTCCAGGGCACTCATGTTCATCTCAGAGTGATAGTCGTTGAACTGCTGGACTGAGAATCTGCTGGGCAGGTCTCCTTTCTCTCCTTCTGATTTTTCATAATGCTGAATGAGAAACTTTAATCCCCGCCCCAGAGTCTGTTGGTACCAGATCACATTGTTATGTCCAGAGATGGGAATACATTTCAGAATGGACCTTCCTCCCTTTTCTTTGATTATGTGTTGTGGAGACTGGACAACCCCAGAATTTGCTGACCCTGAGGAGGAAGAAGACAGGGCTGAGCATCTAGAGCAAGAGTAGGTCTATGCAGCAGCAGCAGCAGCAGCAGCAGCAGCAGCAGCAGCAGCAGCAGCAGCAGCAGCAGCAGCAGCAGCAGCAGCAGAGAAGCTCAGGGGCAGACCTGACAGCACTCAGGACTTACTTGATGCCAGGAGAAAGACAGCAACCCAAGAGAGCAGGGCAGTATTCCATGCAGAGTTAGGGGAGGCAATGTTACACATCCTTCTTCTCAGGATGCTGGTCCTCTTAGTGAGAAATCAAAAGTCAGCTCCTCCTTTCTCTCTCCTCCTTTCATCTCATTGCCTGTGATGTCAGGTTCTGAGGTCAGTGATCTTTCTGAGTCCCACAGGCTCTCTGTACTCTTGGGTATACACTGCTGGCTTTGCCCTTCTGCCTTTAGGCTCAGCCTGCTTAGTGGAAAGATTGATGTCTGTGCTGAATAAATAGGGCTGGGTATGGTGATGTCCCCTTCAGGCTTTTCTCTGAGGCAGTTGCTTTTTTTCTCTTCTCCTAGCTCTTGATGGTCTTAGATTGTCAACACTACTCCTGCCTATGCTGATGCACAGTGGTTTTACAAATATGACTGTCCATCCCTGCTCTGTTCTGTGTCTCCTGAGCCAGCACTACATCTAGTTCCACAGCTAATACTCTACTGTGGGCTTCAAACCAGAGCTCTCTCTGCGTTCACTTTCTGAAGAAATGCCAGCAGCTTTCTCAGTGAGTCCACAGTGCCCCCTAGTGACCAGCTTTGCTGTGACTGGACTGTACCTCTATAGGCTGAGAGGTAGAGGATGGACACTCTTACAAATCAAACATCAGTGGTGGTTCAGAAAACATCACAGTGTTGTTGACAGTACCATGTACTTGCCAAAATCTCAAATTTTGCCTGTGGTCATTAAATTAATAATTAGGTATCAGCTGCTCCTGGAAGTGGTTGGATCTGGTAAATACAGGCTTTATTCAAAGCAAATACCTAGAAGGCCAGACAGTAGATGCTGTCAGTGAAGAAGCCTCTGAGTATTTGGAAAAATAAACCAGTCTAAAAAAAAGAGAAGGTAGACTTTTGGAATTGTTGCTGCAGACAGCTGATTACCCTTTGAGGAAATTTAAATGTTAAAACTTTATGTTGCAATCCTGATGGCGTATTTGGCCATTTGTGTATCTTCACCTCACTTACACCTCATTCTCATTTTCTCTGTTTCCTTTTCAACATAATCTTCAAATTCATTAGTCCTTCCTTCTGGATCATCCATTTTACTGTTACTTACAGTGAGCTATTTCTCATCACAGACCCTGCGATTTCTACTCTGGAATTTTGATTTGGATCTTTGCACATCTCCCTCATTTCTACAAACAGGTTGAGGTATGTGCGACAGTTACAGTTTAATGTCATCGCCAGCTGATTTGTCAGAAACAAGTTGGTTTCTAGTGATTAATTTTCTTCTAGTGATGAGTCCTATTTACTTCCTTCTTTGCAAAGCTGTATATTTTATATTTGAGGATGTAGGATACTATGGCTTTCTTATTAATACATTCATAGATTTATTATGCAATGTGTCTCATGTCACAGAGAAACAAAATTCAGAGAAATTTTTAGCAGATAGTTATTGATCTTTGTGGGCTTTGCGAAGATGGATTATGTCTATAGATATAATAATATAATATAGCGTAGATATAGTTACAACTTAAAAGTCCATAAAGTGATTGTGAGATAGAAAAGTGCACAGCTTTAAAACAGTGAGGTATTGAAACAAATCTAGTTCTTATACACATTACAAATATAAGAAATATTATGTGAAGTGAAAGAAATCAGGCATAAAGAAAAACATACTGTAATTCTAACATACACTTCCTAAAACAGACCAGTTGGAGGTTCTGTGGGAAGAATAGTTGCTAATTAGAGTTTAAAGATGTAAACTTCTTGGGAAAACCATAGTGGTGATGGTTCTACCATACACAAACCTGTGTACAATACCATGGGACTATAGATATAAAAACAGAGATGGAGTTTAGAAAATGAATGTCCAGTATTCTGCTTGCTTTCTGCTCCTTCTGAACTAAAAATGCTTGGGGAAAAGCATGTGCAGAAACAAACAACTTTCTTTCAGCTCTCCATGGGAGACTGAGCACTGAATCTCCAAAAGAAACATGAATTTTTTTTTCCCAGAAAGTCTCACCAACCAGGAATGATTAGTTGCCTCATGGGAGGAGACACCAGAAGCCTACCAGATAGACTACTCAAGGTCTATCTCTCATTTCTCAATGACCATTTACAGTTCTCTCCCAAACAATTTGTTCTTCTCCAAGTTGCCTTCATCACTTTATGCCTCATCCTGTGATCAGGAAATAGAAGTTTCTAGATAAGAGTATCAGTTTAGATATTCATCTTGCTTCCATTTCACATTCCCAGGCTTGACATTAACTTGCACAGCTTGTACATTTTGACTATTAATCTGTGAATTTATGTTAAGACTCAATGAAGAGAATAAACAAATATACACTTCCTGTAACCATCAATGTACAGATATTTTGTTACTATTTCATTACAATCCTTAAGTAGTAAAAGAGAGAAGTCGATGATTTTCAAAATAAGAAAAGTGAATAAATGTGAGTGTTAATAACTCAATCCTCCAAGCGATACATAAAGGAAGAGAATTTAGGTGATTAAGGTATTTTGGTATCTAAGAGAAGTGTTATTTGTCGGGAAATGTACTATGAAGGGTTTCCTGGTGTGACTATAATTTTCTTCAGCTCCACGGCCTTCTGTGTTGTAACTCTTTAGAAAATGTTCCTATCTGTGAGTTCAAAGTCAAATCTCATCACTCCAGCTGCTGATACTTTATTTCTAAGTAAATATGAACACAGTTCATTTTAGTGGTTCCCACTATTTACTCTTCTGTGACTTGACAATTTTAGAGGAGTATCACTGTGTTTATTGGGTAATCTTTATTAATAAAAAATCAGTGAAATTATTACTACTGATATTCTGCTATACACATCGATTGGAGACATCCGGTCATCAGAGACTTCCTCCAGCAGCAGAAGAAAGTGAGTGCAGACATTTTGTGGAGAGAAAGTCTATTCGGAGTGGCTCCCTCAGGTCCCTGCCCTTGGAGATTGGGGAGCCCTGTGGAAGAGGGGAAAGGAATACTGTAGGAGTCAAAGTGGATGGAGGACACCAGGAAAATATCATTCACCAAATCAATTCAGCATAGCTCTCATGTGCTCACAAAGACTGTAGCAGCATGCACAGTGCCTGCATGAATCTATATCAGATTGTCTCCATGTATGTTATGTTAGCTTAGTGTTTTATGAAGCTCCTAATAGTGGGAGCACTTACATATCTGACTCATTTGCCTGCTTTTGAGGGTCCTTTCCTATGCGTTGCCTTGTCCAGCCCAGATATGAGAGCTTTTTTGTTTTTATTTTTGTTTTAATTATTCTCTCATATAATACATCCAGTATCCTCTTCCTCCAGTCCTTGTTTTGTCCCCTTTGGCTGTAGTTTATTGGATGCCAGCTTTTATTCTGAAGAGAAAACAGAGGGTGAGCAGATCTGGGGGAGAAAGGATGTGAGGGGAGAGAGGAAAAACTGGTTGGGATGTACTATATGGGAAAAGAATCCATTTATCCATTTTCAATTAACAAAAGAAATAAAATATTCTTTTTCCATTTTGGATAATTATATTAGGCAAAGTTTGCTGTATTACAAAGCAAAATAGTACTCATTTGGTTTAGATGAAAAGCATTTCCCAAAGATACATATATCAAAGGTATAGGTGTTTACTGTGATCAGAGGAAAATTGAGAAATATGAGACCTTCACAATGACTAATCTATGGAGAGCTTTGTATTAGAGGGGGCATTGATGGAAACAGCTGCTGAAGGCAGGGCCTCTTAGGAGGAGTTAGGTCACCAGAAGCATACAGTTAATAGTCTCTCTCTCTCTCTCTCTCTCTCTCTCTCTCTCTCTCTCTCTCTCTCTCTCTCTCTCTCTCTTTCTCTCTCTCCCTCCCTTCCCCTCCCCCTTCCTCTTCCCCCTTCCTCCTCCCCATCTCCCTCTCCCTCCCCCTCTCCCTCCACCTCTCCCTCCACCTCTCCCTTTCCCTCTCCCTCTCCCTCTCTCTCCTCTTTTTTTTTTTTATCTTCCTTCTTCACAGTCATTAGATGGGCAGCTCAGCTCTGCCACATTTTTCTTGCCAGTCTGTTCTGCCACACTACAGGGCCCCAAATAGCAGGTCTAATTAATCATAGATCAAACCTTTACAAACTCTAAGCCAAAATCCAAGATACACCTTCTTCCTTTATTCTTACTGTGATTCTACTGCTTATTTTACATGGTTTTAATTTTTACTATTTTTGCTGTCTCAGCTGCTCCCTCATAACATGCTGACTTCTATGAGGTTTCCTCTAGTTCTTTACTTTGTCTAAATATTTGAAGAAAACCTTCAGTGCTATCTATGATTACAAAGACTACTTGATACCCATAAAGCTTATAAACCACAGAGGTTGAAGTCATTACAATTTGAATAATTACTTTAAAATCTTTCCAACCTATTCAGAGATACAAGTTCTATATTCTAGGATCAGCCCTCAGTGTGTTCTTATAAGAATAATAATTATAATTTTATAAATTATCTATTTGTTTCATGAGAAGCTTTGGATGGTGAACCTAAGTTTCGTCACTGTGCTTTCTGTAAAGAGTTAACCTTCTTCAGCAATGTGGTTAAGCAGTTTGCCTAGTAATGTGCAGGTCTGGTGCTTCTAGAGTCCCAAGGACTTGTACCGAAATCATCCAAAAGCTCTTGTATCACCTTTGTCATAACATTGCTAGCATGAAACACTTACCTCTACTCAATAGCACTAAAGGTTCCTTCCTAGGTGAAGCATAGCTCAGTTACTCCCTATACAGATAGTATCTCAGGATGAAGCCTCCTTTCTGTGGCCACACATCCTAGTGGGATCTTGATGAAAATGTTCTATAACTGTGCTCTGGTGAGGAAGAACTCACAAACAGAAGCAGTGACAAAGGGGGTCAATCGAGATCCCATTTGAAGAAACTGGCAGTAAGGGCTGGGTATACCAGAAAAAAACATTGTCCTGTGTGCCCAAAGCCTGGCTCCTTTCTCAGAAACCAAGAGCCATCAACAACTAAGGCCATAGTCCATGGTTTTATTAGACCAAAAAGGAGGCACTTTCTATTTTAGATTTAGATGGTGGGAGTGGGAAACATGAAATTTCATAGGTCTTAGGATCATTTCAAAGTAAGGTATGATCTATCAGTAATGTTAGTCTTCTGAACAACACTCTGATTGTGTTGGAGAGAGAAAAGTCAGTTTAAATAAATCCTTTTCATTCATTTTGAATAGATTGTTTAATCGTTAAGTAGCAATTTTCTTTGGTTGACAATGTAAACCTCATGTTGAAACTATGAGAAGACCAACACTGTCTGGCTTAATATTATTCATCTATAATTTGCCACCCTCCCACCCAGACACATGTATTCATTCACACTAATATCAGCTAGTCTTATAATACAAAGGGCAGGGAGCTGCCACATTTTTAAAACCAAGCTAGGGAATGCCAAGAAAATTCTGAACTTTGACTTAGAAGGCAAGGAGATGTAGGTTTCAATCCTAGTGTTGATATACTTAAACATGAAATATTGGGAAATTTCATAAGCTACTAATTCCTATTGAAGTGATGTACGTACATCCTCACTGAGCAAATGGATATGTTAATGTCTACTTTTGTCTAAAAACACGTTACCTATGGCCATAACCTATGACAGATTAGGGTTTCCTAACACTGCCTAGGAGCCTGAAGGTACTGACAGACATCAGAATATCTGGAGGGCACAAAGCCCAACTTAGTACATTGGAGCACTCTGTATGAGCTCAGCTAGTTATTGAGGGGATTGGTAAAGACATAGATGCATTGTTGGGCCTTGGCTAGGCTGTAAGGCACCTTCCAACACATCGACAGTACATCACCAACTGGAACAGAAAAATTAGAATACAAAAAGCCAGTAACCTGTAGGACAAGTGGACCATGCCATTAGACAGGCATAGGGACTGGCAAATTTGAGTCAGTTCAGACCCTGGGAATCTCAGAGATCCGAGACCAGCAGGAGTACAGCCACTCATAGAGTTCTTCTCCATGCTATGAAGACATCTAAATAGCCAAAAGCCTTGAGCCAATGATATTTGCTTTCTGGACATTCCTTCCTATAAGAGATATATAATCCCTGGTTCAACCTGAATAAAGTGTATACATTCACATCCACCTTCAAATATACCAATATGAAGAAGCGAAGATTGTCTCAGAGGGCTGCCCCATTAAGGACTGCTACGGGGAAGGCCTCAGACTAAAGTGCTGCTCCTAATACTCCCTATGAATGTTTTTCCTCTCCATCCTCTCCAGTATTCTCCAAACTCACTCCCAATCAGACATGATTCCACTTATCCCTGGCTCTGACTCCACCTCTCTGGCTGGCACCTAGAAGCATATGCTAAGACAGAAAAGGTCGACTTGGGATTCCTGGTTCCTGATTCCCTCAAGCAGTACACCATTGGTGCCTGGTTAACCAGAGAGGAGACCAGGAACTACTGTGGACTCCTAATTTCAGACTTTGCCCTAATTCTTCCTAGTTGCATGCATAGAAGGCTGTCATCTCAAGTGGAGAGGCAAGACTCTGTATGACAGTAGCTCTGTAAGGCTGTGGTGAGGTACCACAGAGGTACATAGCCGAGTTCTCCACCACCAAGGCGCTCATGTTCATCTCAGTGATAGTCACCAAATTGCTGGATGGAGAATTTGCTGGACAGATTGTCTTTCTCTTCTTCCCATTTTTCATAATGCTGAATGAGGAACTTTAGTTCCCACCCCAGAGTCTCTTGGTACCAGACCACATTGCTATGTCCAGAGATGGGAATACATTTCAGAATGGACCTTCCTCCCTTTTCTTTGATTATGTGTCTTAAAGAATGGACAACCCCAGGGTTTGGGGAGGAAGGAGACAGGAATGAGCATCTAGAGAAAGAGTAGGTCTATGCAGCAGCACCACCAGCCGCAGCAGCACAAGCAGCAGCAGCACGAGCAGCAGTAAAGGAGCTCAAGAGAAGTCCCACCTGCACTCAGAACTTACTTGTTCCCAGGAAAAAGACAGGAACCCAAGAGAGCAAGGTGGGGACCCAGGCAATCAGGGAGTACACATGCTTCTTCTCAGGATGTTGGTCCCCTTGGTGATAGAGCAGGAGTCAGCTCCTTCTTTTTCTCTCCTCCTTTCATCTCATTGCCTGTGATGTCAGGTTTTGAGATCAGTGATCTTGTTGAATCCCACAGTCTCTCTGTGCCCTTGGGCGTACTCTGCTAGCTAAGCCTTTCCCCCTTTAGGTCTAACCAGCTTAATGGAAGGAAAACGGTGGTGTTTAATAAATAATGCAGTGTGCAGAGAAGTCCTTTTTATTCATTCCTCTAAGCGTTTGCTTTCTTTTTTCCACCTAGCTTCAGAGGCTTTGGATGGCCAAGACTACAGTTCACGTTCTTGCTCCCTCTAGTGGTGCATAGTGTGTGTGCAAAGATGATTGACTACTCCTCCCAGTGCTGTGCCTCCTGAGCCAGCACTGGTTCTGGTTCTATAGCTAATAACCTACTGTGGCTCCAAATCAAAGTTCTGACTGCATCCACCTTCTGATGTGAAGGCAAAAGCTCACTAGGTGATTCCTCAGTGCTCCATAGCAACCTGTTATGCACTGACTGAGCTGTACCCCTACATGTAGGCTGTGGAAAAGGCTGGAAGCTCTCAAAATCAGGCGTCTGTAGTGAGCATGAAGACATCACAGAGTTGTTGCCAGTTTCAGCTTATCCACCAAAATCTCAAATATTATCTGTACCAATGAGAGAGAAAGTCATTTAAGAAAGAAGAATTTCTAATTCCTATCACAGTGCTGCCTGGGGGTAATCATTAGGTCATTAGGTATCAGATGCCTTTGGAAGGAATGAATCTGGGCAGAATAGTCTTCTGTCCAAGGGAATTTTTCTGATGCAGTGACCGAGGATACTACCAATGGATATACCTTCTGAGCGCTTGGAAGAATAAACTAGTCAAAGGAAAAGAAAGCTGAGAAAGGTAGAATGTTGAAATTATTGTTGTAGACTCCTAGCTAGGTTTCAAGAATTTTATGTATTAAAGTTTTCACTGGAAGCTCAGATTGCATTTTTGACTATTTGCATTATCTTTGTCTCACTGATACCTTGCTTTCATTTTCTGTTTCCTCATGAATATCATCTTCACATTCATCAACCCTTCCCTCTAAAGCACCCAATTTACTGTTACAGTCATGTTTCTCATAACAGAGACTGCAATTTTTACTTCTGAAGGTTTGGCTTGAATTGTTTCAAATCTCCCTCATTTCTATGAATTGGTGAAGGTATGTGTTGCAGTAACACTGTTTAATGGCATTGTCAAACAATTTTTCAGAAATAGATTGGTTTCTTTGATTGATTTTTCTCCTAGTAATAAGCCCCATTTTCATCCTTCTTTGCAAAGCTGTAATTTTTTCTTCGATACCAATTGGTATATTCATGTTTTGTGTTGCTAGATAACATAGTTTTCTTATGAGTATACGCATACTTAGCTTTATTCTGTAATGTGATCAATTCACTGAAAATTAAAAATCAGGGAAAATCTTGGCAGATAGTTGTTAGTCTTTGCAAACATTATATATATACATATATATTTATATATGTATATATACACATATATATACACACACATGTACACATACATACATATATATGTATACACATATATAATCATTATTATATACCACATATCATATATAACATATAACATATCATATATCATATATTTTATATCATATATTATGTTATAGGTTATATATTATATATTACACATTATATCTTATATACTATATATGTCATTTACTATATGACTTATGTCATGTGTTATATATTGCATATCATATATTTATTATATATTATGTATTATATAACAGATTCAGAGACAATTCATGATAATTTTTAAGATTGGCCTTGACATTTCTTTGCTCTGGCAGGGCCACTGCTTGGCATAGCGTAGACTGAGGTAGTGACACTGAGAGCAAGATTGTGTGTAAACGCAATGTAAATTCACAGTTTTGTAAGAAAGCTTCTGTTTGTCACTATTATTTCCTCCCTTTGATGAGGAAGAGCCAGCCACTTCATTTGTTTAAAATTTAGGACAGCAATGAAGATGACTGAGCATCTGAGGTTTGTGAACAGAACATGCACATGCACAGAGATAGACAGACAGACAGACAGACAGACTGAGTGGAGCTACCTGACATTCTGAGGACTCACTTGTCCCTGGGAAATAATAAAGGGCCACATATCAGAAGTGCCTGGTGTCCATGGCAGGCTCAGCAGAGGATGACATCTCAGAGTCCCTGTGAGCAGCCGAGAGTGAGAATGGGTATCCATTATACCCAGATTGCTGTTCTCACAGTGACATCAATGACCCTTGGGACTTTGTCATTCTATCCTGTATCAATAAGATGGCTTCAAGGATAGAAGTAAAGTACTGTTATTGCAGGAAATGCTGTAAGATGAAAATGGAATGGTACATAACTCAGAGAAATGCAAAACCATGGTTTAATTTTAAGACATGCTGATTCCGAGAGCATCACTTGACTATCCTCTGTACTTCAGGTCCCACTTATCTCATTCTGTTCTTTTCACATTGTCAGTTGCTCTTGCCACCTGGATGTTTCAATTCTACCTCACATCAGAAATCTAAATTTGCCTTCCACCCTCCATCAGAGATGTCTTATTTCTGATCTTGTTCCTGAATTCACCTGTTCTTATTTATGCTTGGAAGGGAATACTGGTTGTTTAAGGCTGAATGAAGTAATTAATAAATATTTATCCCAAAGGCAATTTGAATTGATTTATAACAGCAAGAAAAGCAATTCTGCCTCTGACAGACACCAACTCGAGTTGCAATCTTTAGTTAATTTTAGAGGGTTTAAAACATTCCACTATTAATTCATTAATCACCACACTTTCACGTGGCTTTTGGTCCTCAAAACTTTATTATGATACTTCTTGGCTTTCAATGGTGCTTCTAAAAGATGCTTCAAATTTTAGCTTTTAAAACATACCTTACTTTTAGAGGAGTCAGAACTTTCTACCCTAACGTTTTACCAGGACTATAAAAAATGGGTAGTTAAATCAGTGTTGATTCTCCTCACAGTTTGCATTACAAGTAATTAATAGTTTGCTACTATTGCTAGTTTGACTCACAAAGCTTCACAGAAGGAGTCTTTTATGAGAGGAACAATAATGACAGCCCTTGTCACTGTAGGGAAGCTATATTTGTTAGGAAAGATGATTAAAACCCTAGGCAATAGTTTAAAAAGCAGAGATGGCCTAGCTCTGTATTCTTCTAGTTTGGGACACCCTGCTGAACTCCTTTATCCAAAGAGGGAATCCACAGTCTGTTTACAGAGTGAGACCAATTTTAAAAAGTTGATCAGCTTAGAGGATATAACAAATCTTTAGCTTGAGGTGTTCTGTTATCTCATAAAATTTTTTGTTTGGTTCCAGCTTGTACTATTGCTTAGAGATGCTGCCATAAAGATCTTTATTCATTGTGTCCTCCATCATCTGCTTTCAAGGGGTCTGAATAAGGATGATATCAGGGGTCTATGCAGTGTCAGTATGGTGGCTAACATACCCATATATGGAGACAAAGAAAGTTCTGCAGTTGTATGTTCTGAGATTTTCCCAAGGGTTTTGTCTGCTACTTCTTCTGAAGACACAAGGGTAGTCAATCAGAGGAAAACTGACTCTCTTAAAATACGTTAGAGATGTAATCTCATTTTCAGTCCAGAATCCTTATCATTTTGGTGTACATAGATCCTGTAGTAAGGTTTGGTACACTTAAAATTAAATTCCAAAAGCATATCCAATATCCTCATGACCATATAAGACAGGGTCAGGTTTGTAAAGGTAAAGGGCATCGTGGAGTTTCAGTTCTGTAGAGACAAAGAAAGCTGAGAGCTTTGAGCCTCTGAGTCTGGTACATATATATCTGTGATATTGTTTCTGCTTATAGCTCCATTCATAGGTCTTTCTAAGGATTGTTTGTTTGTTTGTTTGTTTGTTTGTTTGTTTTTTATCTTCTGCTTGGCCAATGGTCTTGTGTCTTCTGTGCAGTAAGAGTTTTAACATTCAGTGATAAGACATACTGAGTTCAGAGAAGAGTCATCTGATTTCCCATTGGTTCTCTGAGCTTTCTTGTACACATGCTTCTGGGTATTGTAGTGAGTGTGAGGATGGAGATTGGCTTTGGATAACAGAACCCTTTGCTTCCAGGTAGTGCTTTGTCTCCAGGTATCTACAGATCCAAAGACACCTTTACTAGTGAAAGTCTTAGACTTAACTGTTGACATTCATCATAGATCCACAGTATTGCAAACCATGTTCTTGTTGCAGGAATTCA
Organism: Arvicanthis niloticus; assembly: GCF_011762505.2. NCBI lineage: Eukaryota > Metazoa > Chordata > Mammalia > Rodentia > Muridae > Arvicanthis > Arvicanthis niloticus. Next base: position 22,543,594 of record NC_047672.1, read on the forward strand.
GGAAAACGAGGGGTAACAAATGCCTGCTAGAATCCTAAAAATTTCAGCCTTTTATCAAATGCTGTGCAGTCATGTGTCTCCTATATTTTAGGTCAAGCTCCATTCTCTAGGAGCTGAGGGAAGCTTGGGCTTTCATCCCGCACACATGGCTAATCTAAACAACCAGGGAGACATCTTACAGATAATAATATTAATTTGAAAATGAGAGCATTGGAAGAGGAAATGAAAACTGTTATAAATGATGGGTATTATTTAAGGAGATTGAAACAGAGGGGTTTCCAAAGCATAAAGGAAGGAAATTACATAAGCTACCTTAATACAAAGTTCATTGATCTTGGAAAGCCAACTCAAGAGTGCTAAGTGCTGTTGCTGGGCAAGTGTTCTGCTCAGAATCGTGTCTGAATTGTTGCAGCCTTATAGAATTCTAAAGATAAAGTTTGGTATAGAAGTCTGTGCATGTGTAGGAGGTGTGTACAGCATGGGGCGGGTGGAGACAAGTTCTCCTTGAAGCCTTCAGAAGCCTTTGTGAAAAGTGCTTATCTCAGACAGGCAAGCATGAGTCCACACCCTTCCTAACACCCTGGCTCCAATTTTATCTTGATGTGACAGAAAGACTTTCACTTTGGTGTCGTCAAACTTCCATGACACAAATATATCTGAAGCATTCATGGCTCAAACCTACCCTTTTATCCTAGCTCCTATCCCTTTGTTCCTTGTGACTTTGCCCTTTCCATACTCAGGAATATATCCTAGGTCCCCAAGGAACAGAATAACCGTAATATTAAACACCACAGGAAAAAATTCTCTATCAGTCCAAAGAGTCTACTAATCCCTAGAGGATTAGACTCACAGTGTCTGGTAACTGATATTCTGAAGAACGTCAATAAAAAAAAGTAGTCAAAAAGGAATAAAGAAAGTCAATAAGGAATGTCAACAATGGAAAAGTTGGTTTCAGAGTGACAGAAGGTAAAAGGAAGAGGAAGCCGTTCGATAGAGAATAGCAAGTCACACTCAGGATAGTAAAGCATGGCACTCTTCACTTGCTGACCGACACCCACCACCACCAAGGCCATCACTTCTTGCCTTGCTCTGAAGGGGTCAACCTAGTATATATTAGGCTGGAAAGTTTCTAAAGAGCAACCTCATTTCCATTTCCAGATGTGGTTTGTAAAATGAGCTTCTAATTGGCTTTTAATGGCACTCCTTGCCCTGGATTTCTACAGAACCGGTTTCCCAGGCATGTGTCTATGCTTGAGCCATTAAAATTAGTTGCTGGATAAAAAGGGAGGTTATACAACAGACTTGAAACAGCTTAGATAGAGGTTTTGGGAATCCTGGGGTCTCCTTGTAGAATTATCAACTGCTTCTATATTCCTCATCATCCCTATACTTTACTTTCAACCTATCCAACAAAAGTGGAGTTTTTTTTGTCTTTATCTTTGTGTGTGTGTGTGTGTGTGTGTGTGTGTGTGTGTGTGTGTGTGTGTGTGTGTACTGGCTAGTTGGCTATTTGTTGGTTTTTTTTGTAAACTTGCCAAATCTGTAGTCATTTGGGAAGAAGGAACCTCAATTGAGCAAATGCTTCCATCGAATTGTAGTCAAATTCCTTGGCCATTTTCTTGATTAATGATTGATAAGTAAGCTGATGATCCTAGCTTACTGAAGGTGGTACCATCCTTGGGAAAGTAGTGTTTAGTTGTATATAGGAGGAGCTGAATAAGCTATGGGTAGCAAGCCAGCAAGTAGTATTCCTCTATGGCCTCTGCTTCACTTCCTACCTTCAGGTTCTTGCCTTGAGTTCCTATTCTGTTCTGACTTCTTCCCATCACTGATGGTCTGTATCCTATAAACTAAATAAATCCTTTCCTCCCCAAATTACTTTTAGTTATAGTTGTTTATCACAACAATAAAAGGCAAACTAAGAAAACATCTATGTGTAGACATAATTACATGCATACACACATACACACACATATAATAGGTAAATAGATATATACTGCATACATACATACATACATACATGTACACATACACACACACACAGAGAGAGAGAGAGAGAGAGAGAGAGAGAGAGAGAGAGAGAGAGAGAGGAGAAGCTACCCAGTTTTCATCCATTTCCTCATTTTTATTTCCACTTTCCCCATTTTAATTTTCAATGAGAACTCCTCACAGAGCTCCTTTCTTAGAATGATCATATCTGTATCTCTGTTATATCTTATTTAAAATTCAGTTTTCTCCAATATAAGTTCTCATGACAGAAAAAGGAAAAACCACATATAGTCCCTTCTCACTCCCAACATCAAGATGATTTACCTCCCATGGAGAGGTTTACACAGCAGGCTCTATTTACAGTTTCTGTTCTGAAGACTGACAACCACAACTTGGACTCCTCTCTCTTCCGCTCCAGTGACCCTCTGGTCTCTATGATACCACTGCATGTGGAAGTAACCAGACTGTCACTAGTCATAGGGAGCTAGCATTTATTCTATTTAAATACAGTTATTAGTCTTCTTGTAAAGCAAAGCTAACTCCCATTCATTATGCTCCGTGAGCATTAATTGAGGCATGAAATAAGATCTGGAGGGCTCTATATCTCTCCTTCCTTCCATTCCCACTTTTGATCCATACTTTTTGATATAAAAAGTATGATTGGCATTCTAAGATATGCTAGGATTGAGAATGACAGAAGAACTGAGGTCATCAGAGAGGTGATAAAGAGAAGAGAAGCTGTAAGTGTAAGGAAGTTGTTCAGACAGTTGAAGAAAGATTTGTCAGAACTTGAAAATCATTCAGCAGTGCTGTTAAGATAATTATGACATTAGAATTATACCTGTCTTCTCATTAGAGAATAGGAGAACATTAATGCATCTCTCTCTCTCTCTCTCTCTCTCTCTCTCTCTCTCTCTCTCTGTGTGTGTGTGTGTGTGTGTGTGTGTGTGTTTCTCTTTCATATATATGTAGCACATATGTGATAGATATCAAAATAGATAAGAAAATGTATATATGCAGTTTATAGTCAGAGATACATGCTTGTAGAGAAAAGGTATAAAAAACTGAAGTGGTAAAATTGGTTACTAATAGAAGACAGGAGTATAAGAATATCATTAGCATTTTATTTTTACATCATTGAATTTTTATATTAAAAGTTATTTTAGCCACATAAAACCATGGCATTTGTAAGTTTTTCATCAGGTGGAATATTCTATAATTTCTAAATAGGAAAAAGACAAAAATCTCTACTTGTGGGACATTGAAAAAAAGGCTCATTTCATTAATAAACTTAATAAATTGTAAAGCATAAAAGGACTCCATCGTCTAAGCGTCATGGCTCGCTTATGACTGTGGGTGGGTAGAAAGAAGTTTGATATACTTGATATGTTTGGGTTTTATTTTTGTTTGTTTGTTTGATTGATTATAACTAACTAAGCTTTGACCTGTGAAACCCTGCTTACCCTGAGAAAGTCAGGGCTCTGCCTCCTTAGTCTCAGAGAATTTAAATAATTCTATATTTAATAGGAAAAGTGCATTAGCACCATCTAGTGTCTACAGTTTTAAATCTGAATTAAGTTCATTATATAATTTCTATTAATTGATTCTTTTAATTTCTCTGAGGCTCTAAATAGACTCAGTTTTATTTATAATTCAGATCATGTCAACCACACTATTATTCCAGAATTCTTCCATAGGTCACAGCTTTGTCAAATGTGGCGTCAGCAAGTGGCTGTGAAGAGCTATTTTCCCTAAGGAGGAAGCCTTCTAAGCTTCAATTCTCAAATAAGTTATCTATTTTTGGTTCTCTCTGCCTCAGGATGTTAAATTACACAAGTCTTTGAAGACTGAATGTGAATCATTCCGGCAAAGCCTGTGTTTTAATCTACCTTTGGTCTGTATTGAGGGCTTATTTCAACCTCAAATGATTTTCTAGTTTTGCAAGAGCACATGCTATATTCATTCTATAAATGGACTCTGCACTGTCATAATTGATGCTTTGTAGCTGCAAAAGAGGGTGAATAAGCATAGAGCTCTGGTAAGTACCTTGCGCTGTGGCTGGGGTTGAGAGTGGGTAGCAGATGAAACACAGTTGTGTCTTGGCCATCCAAAAACCTATAAATGCACACTCATGAGATAAGATCTCCTATCCTCAAATCATTGAGAGGTATCTTTGTCTCAAGAAAATCAAGTGGCATTAGAGAAATCATGTGTTTTCTCTATCACTTTTTATTTCTAGTGTTGGTGCTTATTCTACTTGCTATCCTATATTCAGAAGACACCAAAATCTAGGCAGCGGATGAGGGACAGAGACTGAGAGAAGAAAGAAGCCCAGGATGCTCGTGGGAGATGAAGCTCCGATAAAATTCAGGATAGATTTCTCACTATTCTTAGGATGATCCCATAAGATAAACAGATAAAGATTCTTAGGTAATATGCCTGGACTTCTGGAATGGCCAATTCAGAAACTAAATATAATTTTCTTATAATTCTTTGTTCAAATATTGGGCATTGGTACTTAGGACAGCTTTTGGAACAGGCAATAAAATTAGAACAAAGCCAGAGTTCCTATAAAAAGGAGCCTTTCTGCCTAAAGAAGAAGACAAAAAAATTGTTTATCAACAAATGAATGTAAAATAGTGACTGTGTCAAGTCAAAATCTGACATACTAGGAAATGTGGCCTAATCTAATGGTCAAAATAACATTTTCTTAAGGAGGTGGTGTTGAACATCAGGGAGAAAGGTTGACATGCATTCACAGAGAACACAGATTGAGAGAAGTAGGGCCTTTTGGTAGGAACAGTGTAGTTAAGAAATGACCAGTGTAGGAAAGAAATGACCAGAACCTTTTTTGTTTAAATTGAATGTGCGAGTATGAGGAGTTGAGGAAGGACAGTTACACAGGCACAACTGAACAAAGCTGAGACTGGGATGAGCTTGGAGTGAGTAAGTCAGAATCATGAAGAACCAACGGAGAAAGAGAATGCTGATGGCATCTGTATTAGGAATTTTCAAAATCACTTTCTGCTCTTTGGGAGTCTGAGTAAGGTTCTAGCTGAAGGGAGCTCAAATGAAAGAGCTGCACAGAGAGACATGGAGGGTAAGATTGAATTTACTGACATCACAGTGCTGGGGAAGAACCTGGCACAGAGCAGTTTCATATGCATGGGACTGCACTAAGCTCTAGACCCCAAGCCTGTGAGTTGACTATGAGATATCTCTCTCCTTTGGCTGACTCATAAACTGTAGTGGCTTGAATGAATATGTTTCATGGACGCAGGTATTTGAATACTTGATCTCTAGTTGCTGCTGCTGCTGCTGCTGCTGCTGCTGCTGCTGCTGCTGCTGCTGCTGCTGCTGCTTGGATAGGTTTAAGAGACATGGCCTTGCCATAAAAAGTATGTCACTGGGGGTGGGCTTTGAAGTTTCAAGGTCACTCGCCTTGGTAGTGTGCTCTCTGTTTCCTGCTTGCCGTTCAAGGTGTGCTTCCTCAGCCTCTGCTCTAGCCATGTCTCTTGCTTGTTGCCATGATTCCCTACCATGATCTACTTTTATTCCTCTGTAACTCAGCCAAATAAACTCTTCCTTCTGTAAGCAGATTTGTGCTCAGATTTAGCTCAGAGCTACAGTCAGAAAACAGCTTAGCTGAGAGTCACTCAGAGAAGTTTCCTTTTCCTCTTTGCATAGTTCCATAAAACTCAAAGCACTAAAGGACCTGACTCAGGGCTTATTGATATCAAGACACAGAGGAATGTCCAGAAATACCTATTTCTCAGAAACATCTCAGAAATACTTGCTATCCTCTTGTTTTGATTAGCTGTCTGAAAGTTGGATGACTCCACGTTTTCTGGGCCTGAGGCAACAGGAGATGGATAATGAACACAGAAGGGAGTCTGAAGTCCATCCTCAGAACAAAGTGACAGACTTGAGAGTCAGCAAGTCTACAACAATTTCCCTTTTTGTGTTCTGGATGAAACCTATTCTCAGAATAGACATTAGATAGGAGTGTAGCCAGAATTTATGGCTAGGCTGCAGAAGGTAGGTACTCTTGGGCAAGAACTGAGTTCTTGACCAGCATCATTTTCCCTGATTTGAAGGTTACCCTGTGATGCCACTTTTACTATCTTGTTACAATATTTTGAAGGTTCCCTGCCATTTTCAACCTAGAATATTCAAGTCCTCATCTCTCTCCTTTTCCAATACTGTGTGCTGAGGTCTTTGCTGGAGTTTACATACTTACACATCAGCAGATGACCAACAAACAAGCTGTGGTTGAAGCCGACTCTCCCACCTCTACTTGGACATCCTCACATTATATTTATGATTTGGGATTCTAACCCCCTGTGGATTTATGTTTTGCTGTTGTCTTTATTTTTGTTTTCTGTATTTTTTTCTAGAGCAGCATTCTTAACCTTTGCCTTAAGTGGAGTGGCAAGCAATGCTGCTCTGACCAAATCTGGATGGAACCTGGGTTGGTAATAAATTATTAGGAATAAGATTTCTCCCAAACCACTCTGCAACTTTATCAGCTTATAACTCAGATCTGGTAAGTGGGGTTTGTACCCTGAAGTTTGCATGTACAACATTCTCCATATTTTCAGTTGCTCTCCTGAACCATCCTGCTTTCAGAGTCTGACAGAGATGTGAAGAGACTAGAGGGTACCAAGACAACCAACTGTCTTGGTTTGTAAGTTCTGTAATTTTGCTCCTTTCATTCCAGAACTCATTGTTTTATGGCTCCACCCCCTCTGCCTCTTAATTAATTATATTTTTCATTTACATTTCTAATGATATGCCTGTTCCCAGTTTTCAGTTCACAAACACCCCATTCCATCATCCCTCTTATTTGCTCCACACTCACCCCCTCCTGCCTCACCACTCTAGCATCCCCCCATGCTGCTGAGGCATCAAGCCTCCACAGGACAAAGGGCCTCACACTGATGCCAGATTAGGCAATCCTCTGATACATATGTAGCTGGAGCCATAGATCCCTCCATGTATACTCTTTGGTTGGTGTGTTAGTCCCAGGGAGCTCTGGTTAGTTGATACTGTTGTTCTTCCTATGGTGTTGCAATCCCCTTCAGCTCCTTCAGTTCTTTCCCTAACTCTTCCATTGGGGTTTCTGGACTTAGTCTGATGGTTGGCTGTGAGTATCTGCATCTTTATTAGTCAGCTGCTGGCAGAACCTCTCAGGGGTTTCTTTTTTTAAATGCCATAATACATTGTAGATAGCCATTTTCCCCAACACGCCATACATACCGTGAGGACTGAAACCTACTGCCTTTTGGGCCACACACCTAGGCCCCATGCTTGCTCGTTCCCTGACATTTCTCCTTAATTCTGCCACACGTTTGTAAATAACTTCTTCATTCTTTATTCTCAGTTATACTAGCACCTTGACTAAAACACCTAGCTAAAACTGCAAAATGAGCAGTGGATAATGTATTTTTTCCCTGTGGGGGGAAAAAAAAGTGAAAAGAGCTCTAACATGCTGCAATTAGAGGCAATAAAGCTTCTACTGTTCTGCAATTAGCAGTAAGAAAAGTTCTAGCATTTTGCAATTAGCATTGCTAAGTGAGCCTGTAGAAATGCTAAGAAAGAACTCAGCAATGTAAAAAAGAATAAACACTATGGCTTGGGGCCACAGACTCCAAAGGGATTCATTAATATGCTATGTATCCTCATCTACTCCCTGTAGGGGGGTCTTAGGAAGGTAATGTGTGTGTCTTATATAGAGTGTACATGGAAACTGTGGTACTGTATACAAATGTTCTTTTAAAAAGATACCCTCCCACCCTCAGAGATGTGCCCCAACTGGCCCTTAGGAAAACTAAGTACACTTTTAAACAGAAAAATGATCTTAGTTGTATCCAAGAACTGATGTGGTAGGATAAACAGTTAGGGACAGGTAGAACATTTGGACTTGTGACTTTGGAAGTGTTAAGTTTCAAACCCAGAACAACCTGCTAAGGTGCCTATTTAACATATCAAAATGGACCTGCCCTTTAAGTTCTCCCAGCATTCCTCAGACCATATTAGTTGCTGGCATACTCTGCCCCTAACCCTTAATTCTTCAACCCAGGGGTTAGGCTGCTCTTCCCCTAGAGGCTCTTTCCTACACAATCCAGCCATTTTAATTACCTGCCCCTTTTGTACCTTTGGCCTCCTGGCTGCTGCAACTTGTTCCCCTCTTTACCTTCACCCTTCCCCTCTCTGCTTTCCTCACTGGCTTAAGGTCATGACTTTTCTGGATTCTCTCAGATGTAGCTGCCTGTGGCAATGCTCTCTCTTTCATCTACAGTAAATGTTCTCCTCCACTATACAAAGGATCCATGTTCATTAGTATTTGTTTATTTATTTATTTATTTACTTACTTACTTATTTCAGGAAGCAGTGGATTTTCAGCCAATGACAAAGAACATGTAAAAGAACAGTGTATAACTTTGGGGTGGTTTATCCCTTCATCCTGTATTCATAGGCTAACACTGATGTGAAGGCAATAGAGGTTCCAAGACAATCAACTGTCATGGCTTGCAAGATCTGTTCTTTGTCTCCTTTCCTTCCAGAAAAAAAAATTGCTTAGTGACTTGTTTCCTCTTTTAAATAGCACAGAAACTTTAGACAGCCTTCTCCCAAACCTCAGACACAAATACTCCAGGACTGAACCTCTCTGCTTTTTAAATTGAGCTTCATAAAAAGATAAAATCTCAATCATCCACAGATACTATTAGTTGTCTTTCCTGTCTCAGCAGCCTTTAGTCGCCTGCAGTTTGTTGGTTAGGAGCGATGTTTTTCCTTCTCTATGTCAGTTTGTCTATTGATGCTCTCATCATTCAAGCCTTGCTTACTCTGCCATTTCTAAAGGAGGCAGTCTCACAGCAGACTTTCTGGTTCTATGGCTCTTACAAAGACACTATCAATTTGAGAGTGGGGACATGGAAGGTTTAGGGAGAGGGAACATTGAAGGAGATGGAGGAAGGAAAGGAAAGGCAAAAGAGGTATAACTATATTTTAATTAAAAATGTATTTACAACAGTAAGTATCATTACCCACTGGTTACAATCCCCAGAATTAGAAAGAACAACAGTAGCAATCCATGGCAAGGATGTTGTAAGTCAGTCTGGCTGCTTTTTATAGAACTACATGTATCCTTATCATGTACTTTAGTAAGTATTCTTCTTGCTATTTGTTCAAATGGAGTGAAAATCCTTAATATAAATGCTTATATTAACTTATTAATACTTGTCATAAGTAGAAGGTACCATTGTTACCTATCAGTAGGTGAGTAGATCTGTAGACCAATACATTTAATATTGAGATATGCAGAACTAAGCATAATCTATCAAGCTATAAGAAGGTATGAAGGGGACTTGTTATATATACTTACTTATCATATTACTCAGCAAATGAAACCAACCTGAAATGGACATGTGATATTTAACAGGCTACAAAGCTAAAACCATGGAGATATAATCTTCAGGAATTAGAGTTAGGATAAGGGGAAGGATGAGTAGGTAGAACATAGAGAAATTTCAGGACAGGAAAAGTGCATACTAAGGAGTAACGGTAATGAAAGAGAATTTTGAAATAGGCCCAAACTAATAAAAATAACAGGGCCTTGTGATTCCTTTTCCCTAGCCTAAATAGTTAAATGTGCCTGCCAGCAGCTTTGGGCCTAGTTAATTAATTACAGAGGAGGTGGAGTTACAAGACAAAGGCCTGTTAAAACATACTAGAAACTGACTGGCCAAGAGAGGAACTACACCCTACCCCCATGGACTGATATAGCCTTCTGATGTTCAAAAAAGTAAAACAACCAATTGTGTGCACCCGTGCGAAAGTTCCCCCTTTTCCCCACCCTGCCCATATATAAACCCTAAACCCCTGAGCTGAGGGGTCAGTCCCTCTATCCCCTATGTGAGATATGGAGATATGGACTGGCACAGAGCTCTGATTAAACCACCTCATGTGCTTGCATCAAGTCGGTCTCTCGTGTGTCTTTGGGTGTGTGCTGTCCTTAGATTCCAGTGAAGTCCTCTGGGGTCCCCTTCTGGGGAGTCTTAGACCTTTCAGTAGTTTTATGTATGTATGTATATATGTATGTATGTATGTATGTAAGTATGTATGTATGTATATACAAACATATGTATGTATGTACGAACATATGTATGTATGTATGTATGTATGTATGTATGCATGTATGTATAAAAACCCTCAGGTTATGTGACATCCAACCAGATATAAACAATGGACTTGCAGTAGTGATGATTTGTCAGTGAAGATAGCATATCTGGCTTCTGGTGCAGGGGGCTGATTATAAGGGGGGCTCATGCTTATGAGGAATCAGGAAATATGTAGAGATGGTAGCTCCTCATCAATTTTACTTTTAACCTAAATCTGTTCTGAAATGATTAGTTTTATGTACTCAAAAGTAATTTAAACTTCAGGTGCAATTGAAAAAATTCCTGGATCTCAGAATGCACAGCCAGGTCTCTACATATGTATTCTATTTGTCTCACTGTGTCCTTCTATACCCATCGTCCCTCAGGCCATCCTCTATTATTTTTTAGTAGCTTTTAAGATGACCTTCTAGTATGTAAAAGAATTGAATAAAGGTGTTAAATCATCCATCTTTTTAAAAAAAATTTATTAAGAAAATGAAGGGAGGACTAAAGAGAATGTTCAGCAGTTAAAGGTTCCTACTGCATACATACATACATGCATACATACATACATACATGGACTTGAGTTCAAATTTCCAGTATCCATGTAAAACTATACACATGCCTGTAATGCCAGCATTATAGGGATCTGCCACTCTTATCACACATTCCAGGCCAGTGAAGGTGGTATACATCTCCTAACTACCTGTGGATCAAGATGTAGAATTCTCACTTCCTTCTCCAGCACCATATCTGCCAGTACACTGCTGTTTCCTGCCATGATGATGATGGACTTAAACCTCTAAAACTGTAAACCAGCACTGATTACATGTTTTCCTTTATATGAGTTGTCATAGTCATAGTGTCTCTTCACAGCAATGGAAACCCTAATTAAGACATAGAGGACCCTAATTTGGTTCTCAGCACCTATTGGATACCTTACAGCTACCTATAGCTTGATCTTCAGGAGATCTAGCACTGTCTTCTAGACTTCAGGAGTACCAGGACTCTTGTGCATATATCCACGTGTATATATACACACACACATGCATGACTAAAAATGAAATGTAGTAAATATTATTATTCACTGGAAAAATGTGAGGGAGTAATCTAATACAGGTAGCTAATAGGATGAAGAATACAAACTGCTGATTAGAATATGGAGCCAAAGACTACTAAGATTTTAGAATTAAAAGTTCAGAAAGCCACTTTGGAAGATATTCCCAATGTTTTAAATAAGTTTAAGTATGCATGTGGCTTAGGAGTTAATACAGTCTACTCTGATATCTGTACCCAAGAATAGATGCACATTCACAAAGAACTGTACAATAACATTCAAAGAAGCTTCAGTGGCAGAAATACTTGATGACTGGGTTAAGTAACCTGGATATATTTCCATAGGAAAGGAGGTGAACAAATTTGGTATAATATATACTTGAGCATTGTGCAGAATTAGACCACAAAATGAATACATTTCAAAAACGGTTAATTTCGAAGAAACATAAGTTAATAAAAATAAATACATTTTATTTATGAGACTCAAAAGTAGACACAATCAAACAGTGGTGACTGAAATCAAATTATCTTTATCTCTCCAAGAAAAATTGTTTGGAAGAAGGATGAAGAAATATTTTTTCCCCTTTTTAGTTGTAATTATAACGGTATGTGAGTAGTGCCAGCTAGCCATGGATTAGTTTGAGCGTTTTATTCCCTGTTATACATTAATGATAATTCCTTGTTATACCTTCAATGAGAATTTTAAAATTCCATAAAAGATAGGAGTCTTATACAAATATGTGCTTTTATTCTACATAGTGCAATTTCAAATCTATCACACCGAAGTGAATCCCTGAACACACATATCTACACAAAATATTGAGAATGTGAGAAGTAGTTCGTGATTAAAATACAGACAACCAAACCTAGCATCAAAGTAAGCTGGATTGACAAGTCTGCCTAGGAAGAACTAAGGATCAATTGCTGGATGAAAGCTGAATAGAAAGAAAAACCTTAACACAACTCAGAAGCTGTTGAAATTATTCATAAATGGCTGTAAATGGCATAATTTGTAAACTCATAAATTATCACTCCTTCATCAGTAAACTGGCCAATTGGGGAGTTATTTTATATACAGCAAATAGCCTGGTCCTCTCTTCATCTTCTGGCTCCCTTGGGGGAGCCAGTACACTCATGCAGGAGCTTTACAGAGCCACATGTAGGCATGATACAGGTACATAGGATTGTGTTTTCTATGAAGTTCAGTTCTGGATCTTGTGGCTTTGGAGCTCATAGATTCTAAATTAAGAATCTTTGGTCCTGGGCATGGACTCCGGCCTGTAGGTACTAAAGAATGATGGAAACTTTGAGCAAAGTGCTTATTAGATATTCACAGGTGAAAATGTTACAGTCCTCACATATTTTAATCTAAGACAAAGAAGTGTATTTGTTTCCGATCTGGATCCACCTTAGTAAGTAAGAGTCAATTCCATTCTGCCTCCATGGGTCCTTAGTTTGTTCTCTCTTGAGTAATTCTCCAGCCTGAACATCTTTACATCTGAGGCTGCTGTTATGTATACCTATTAATGTTCCCCTGTAAGTTTGTTGACTTGCATATTTTCAACTTAGTAACAATACTGTGTTTTTGCAGAAGAAATGTGGTGGATTTGATGGAATAAAGGACAAGATTATATTAGCCTTGAAGAATGATTTGAGAAGTTGAGAGTGATCAGATACTTTCCTAAGCTGTTTTTTTTTTTTTTTTTCTGCAAAGAAAGAGAAATATAAATGTCATGTTGGAGGATACTAGCCCCTCTACTCAGTTACCAGGAGACTGCAAATTTGAAAAGGTAATATCCAATATTATTTGCATTTACACACATAATAGACCTCAGCTCACACTAAGGTTCATGCTGTACAAGGTTCCTCTGGCTGAGATTCCATTGCTGAGAAGAGCTTCAGGAAGAGCAGACTTTTCTTTTGCTTGGGGCAGGGGCTGAAGGAGGGCCTGTTTCAATCTTGTCGTTGTCCTTCTTGTGCAGGCAGCACTTGGGTGTGCAGTGCCGTGTTTGCTGGCACAGAAGCACATGGAGGTCCAGTTGGGGCTGATTGGCTCTAATGTCAGGGGAAAGCGCTGTGATATTAGCTCTAGAAATAAGTTTCTAGAGACACTGTACCCTTCAGGGACATCTCATTTCGTATTGCTGACAATGCTTCCTGAGCAATAGATCAGCTTCAAACCCTGTCCTGCATCTTGTCAAAACCAGAACATCCTATAGTGGTTCATATTCTGAGAGCACTCCAGGATCATCTTTCTTGCTGTCTGTGTAATCCAGTATTTAGGGTCTGGGTGATTCCACCATCTCCTATTGGAGAAGGAAGCGTAAGGCAAAATCAAAAACAACATCTCTCCCTGTAGGGAATGGAAAGGTTTGGAGCCAGAACACTGTAAATGATGGCAGAATTTTCAAACAAAATGCAGAGCTCACCTGTTCTTAGCAGACAAAGCATCACACACAAAAAATGTGGGGATCATTTCAGGTCACATTGAGAAAGGAATCACCCCTCACTGAAACCTGTGCTCTTAGGACTGAGAAAAGAATTCTGAGCTTCCGGTCCTAGACAATGATGGTTGGGCCTGTGATGTCACCTCCCCCTCACCACTTCTGTCACAGAGCTCCTCTCTTGCTCAGCAAAGCAGACAGGAAAAGTGAGTTTATCAGAGATACCATGAAATGAGGGTAAACCACACTCCAGTGGTTTCCCTTTTTCCTCTGAGGAGTTTGTCCGTTGTCAGCACCTGTCCTGATATCCAGGATACCCTGCCCAAATACTCTGTGAGTCTCATTAAAGTTTAACGACGTCTTCCCACCACTTGGTTAGCTGGGGGAAACCTGGTAACTGAAACCTTCCCAATTCTGCCTTTGTCTTAACATCCCTCCTTGGCTCCACCCTCAATCTCTCGAGAGATATATGGAGTTGAGTGCCATCTTGTGGCCAAGACAGGAATTTTTCATTGTATTCAACCAAGGAACACAGGAAAATACCTCAGTGGTCATCCAGTGAAAATTCCAGAAGTATTACAGGACAACTTTTATAGTCAAGTTTCTTAAGCCTTAATCTAAACTTTAATTCTAGTTATGACTAATTCTTAGAGTTTTCACACTTAGGATCTATTCTACCTTTATTTTACTATACATAAACAGCAATTATGAGAATGTTTTCCTTAAATTTTTCTTATACAAGATAGATAGGCATGAAAAGAACTGCTACCTAGTATAAAACATTAGGAATAAGGACATAGGATTGATGTGTAAAAGTAATCTTTCTTATTAAAGATAAACAAAATAGCCCAAACAACACAAAATAAACTGATCAACAGTAAGATCATCTTCAAGATGGGGTCAAGTTTGTGAATAAAGAATAAAATGGAGAGAGAATATAGGCTGTATTGTAAGTCAGCTGATTGTGGGTTAAGCAGTGGTGGGAAATCAAGGCTGGGTATAATTAGCAGAGGGTGTATGGGTGGACAGCGTATACAATGCACACCTAATGGTTTGAGTGCCGGGAAGAGAATACATAGAAGAATTGTGAGAAACAAGGTAACATGGATGCAAATTAGTACTGCAGTGAACATGAGACCCATAACAGAACATACCGGATTATAACTTTTTGCTGTCTGTGAGATGGACCAAAGGGCTCATTTCAATTTGCAAGATGTGTTCCTGTATCTTTTTTTTTCTTCCACCAAGTTAGAATTATTGCCTTGACTTCTTTAGTTTCCATGTTCCAGCTCATGGCTCCTTCCTCCCCCCACCTCCCCGAATACTGACTGTATCAAGTGGAAGTCTCCCTTCTTCAAATTCCCTAATTCATGATAAGACCTCTCCCCTAGTCATATGTTCTTCAACTCTTTGCCCTCTCACTTCAACTAGACTAGAAATGTGTTGCTAACGATAAACCTTCAAAGAGGTCTTCCTCACGTGACATGGTCAGTGTCTGCTTCACATAGCTTGGTGCTCAGTGCTTATTTTTTACTCTCTTAAATTTTACCAAACAGAAAAGTTGAAATGATTTCTGCTTATAATTAAAGCAAGAAAACATTCCTTAGTGCTATAGACAGCACAAGCCAGAGGGATTCTTCTTCTAACCAATGAAAATCTGGAATGAAACAGAAAACAACAAGGTCTATTAAATATTTGAAAAGAATCTTCAGAGTCCATGTCCTACAATCTCTCCACTACAAATACTGTATCTATAACCAAGGTCTTTGCTCTCTATAAATCAGAACACCAATCAGAGATTATTCTGCTACTGTGACCAGGTAGCCAAAGTTGAGATAAAGTCTAAGAAGCAAATTACTTGAATTGCCAAGGACAGGCTATAGCCATGTATATTATGGCTTTATTTTCTCCCAGGAGACAGAAAAGCATAATGTGGAATATTTGAGTATGACAACAGTAAAATAGGACCTGGGCAATTCCTTGCCAATGTCATCATGATTGAGAAAAGAAATTTGGTATACAGAGCCATCCCAAGTGGGTTTTAGGGGGACTGGAATTCCTCTAATCAGTTTGCAAGTACACCCTATGGTGCCTGGTTCTGTGATAGGCAGTTCCAATCTTGGAGCCCTGGGCTGTCTCTGAGGAGTAACAGAAATGCACAACTTTTCATCCACTCTCATTATATGTTTAGGTCTCATAGATAGAAACTGGTTTCACTTACAGATAGACAGGCAACTATTCAACAATATAATTGTATTTTTTACAAAAAAATATAGCAGTATATACTAACCTAACAAAAATAAGGACATTAATTTTTAATTCAATCTTTTTAAGTTAGAGACCTCAAGGAAATTATTTCACATTGGAAGTCTTGGGAAGGAATTGAAAAATCCAATTTCTAGTTATTGCTTTAGGGTATTAAGACTTCACTGAAATGTGAGTGAATATGTGTATGTGTTAAAGTGTAGCTGTCAGGGCAAGAACAGGGAAAATAGACATAAAATGAAAAACACCCTTAATATATGCAGATAAAGTGAAGTCTTGGTACCATTTTTGTTTGTTTGTTTATCAAGGAAATGCCATTAAAAGTAGTGAAGGTTTTGAATCCAAAACAATAAGAAAAATTTTATACTATATACTCCAATCGTCTATTCTGGCTAAAGTAGAAGATGCAACTGAAGGAATAATATAGCTCATGGTTGTGGACATTACAGATACCACAGTGATCAACCAACTGCAGGAGAGAGTCATGGGCACTACATGTGCCATAGGCTTGTCAGTGAGTAACAACAGCCTCAAGATTCCATAGTTGGTTGGCTACTATGGCCCAAAGGCTAAAGCTAAGATGTCCAGTTCTTGCCCTGTAGCACCCAACTGCCTCTAAAGACATCTAGAATGCAACAGGTCTCAACTGTTTCTGTCACCCATACTTAGAGCCACTGCTTTGTAAATTTTTCTGTGATGTTTTTGTATAAATAATAATGGATATTTGAGGCTCTACACATTATGATAAGCATGACGTCAGAAGTTTGGGAACAGAAGGACGTGCCTGTGCCATGATGTGGCTAAGCTGCTGGCATAGAGGTTGATACCTGAGTCCTCTTGATCTGTGGATTGGGTCTTCAGCATGGAGAAGGAGCCCTCAGGCCTCTCTGTAGATCACTAGGCATTCCAGACTTGTTGGGTATAAACTCACCCTAAAAATTCACCAGAAACTCTAGTTCTTGCTTTGGTTTCTGTTGGTACCAATAAAGTCTAGTACGATGAGAAATTGGGTCACACTTAAGAACTGTATCTTGTCCCCTCTTTGTAACTGTACATAGTAGATTGAAGGACTTCAGCATTAGTGAGGTTTGTGAAAATATAAGTTGTGAACAGAATAAGGAAAATAGTTGTAATAACAGTTCATTATACACACACACACACACACACACACACACAGAAAGAGAGGGGGGGTTGATGTTCTAATGACTCACCTGCTCTGAAGAGATAGAAAATCACCCAACAGAAGAGCCCAATGACCATGGCAGAGTCAATACGGGATGAAGGTTCAGTGAATGTCTATCCTACTGAGTAAAAACAGAGAAAGATTGGGGTGACCTATCTCCTCACATGAAAGTTTCCACTGTGACTTCACTTCCAGCATAAGGAACATACAATTTTCATTATCAGTACATAGATGACTGACTTAAACATTTATACATTTTTTAACAAGAACTAATGAATGTATCTTAATTTTTAGCCCCAATGCTGCATGGAAAGAGATTTCATATCTTTTTAAAAAGAAAGAAGACAGGAATCTATAGGTTTGGTGTATATATATATATATATATATATATATATATATATATATATATATTCTTTATTTACAGCCTCTCCTCTTTAGTCTATTCCAAGGTTCTAGGAATAGCCTGGATACTTGAACTATATTATAGATTTATACACAGTTGAATTAAAGAACAGGCCATACGTTAATAGGAAATTCCTATGCCAACTGACAGGTTGGATTGAACACACACATGCATCCAGACTTGATTAGTATGTAAATGTTCCTCGACAAATTCATTAATTCTCATGTATTTTGAACTGCAGACTAAGTAACTGGGAAGTATAAAAAACATTCAGATCCTAAGGTATGAAAGAGATGAAAGACACATCAAAGATATATGTTACATTGGCCAACCAAAAGCAACAGAACAAAAATACTCTACTAATTAATACCAATTTGGTTGGAAGAGAATGAGTGTTCTTACTCTGAAGTCATCTGCTCTCATTTGAATACATTAATCAATCACATTAATCATGAGTTAATCCTGCCTGGTGAGACTCCAACATCATGGGAGCTCATGAGAAAAAGATAGAAGCAAGAGATAAACCCATGAGTGAGTAGGAGGAATATTTCTGCCACAGTTATGAAAGAAACATCTAGAACAGAAACATCCTAGTTATAGTTACAGTTCACTTGAGAAGAGAGGAAAATTCGGAAAAGGAGGCTGGACACCAAAAGAGGCTTGAGACAGGTGTGAGTCCAGCCTCAGTCCAGGAGAACCCACTTTGTGCTAGGTGATGTTAAATCAACTTACCTAGACTGTAAGCATTTTCAAATTATACTTGATAATGAAACCTTTGTATACAATTTAGAAAAAAATTAAAATAACTATCACTGGAATATACTTGGAATGTCATTGAAATAAAACAGTGAGGTGGTAACATAAATACAGAGGTGTCTACAGACCAAAAGAATGTTTTGCTTCTGTATTCTGTTTCTAGTTATCTTCCCACATGTTGAGCACCAGAGGTGAGCTGAACATAGAAGTTGCAACAGATACTTTGGAGTAACTGTCTATATGTTTCTTATTCTTATTCAAGATCCTAGAAGTTCAAGTTTAGGATTTCTATCGGGAATGTATGGGCACACTTTGATCCCTCTCCCTTGGAACTCCATACTGTGCTCTGAATCAGAAAGCCAAAACTCTGGCTGCTAGCTGACTCACTACAAATTCTACCTTTCAATATAGCCCTTTCTCAGATCAGAAGATCTGTGATGCTATCTTCTCACGATGCTTAACAGGCTTCATATCATCACTGTGGTGGAAATTTAGTAGATATATTAGTATCATAAGTGGTTTCAATGAAGGAAGACTCTAAGGATAATGGCATTCTTGGACTAGGTCTCTAATCTATCAAAATTTCTTGTAGAAAAATTACCTGGAAGAAGTCTTGGGAAGCAGTCACTGAATGAAGCTCTGAACTTGCTCTGGCCATTGGAGCAAGAAAGCATAGCATCACACTCCAGTACTCACCATAGCCCTAGGAGATATGTTTGCTCAGTGTTAGACTTCAGATCTGGCAGGCAATGTAGGATCCAAGATGTTGGTTCATTTATCCAGTGAATAGGTGTTCTATCATGCCTTTTCTATGACACTAGCTGAGAATGAAGGTTGTGTGAAGGAGAACTAGGAGTCAATGCAGATTCAAATTACAAGCCATTTTTCATCCAGGAATACTTAGACTAAAGAAAAAGTCTACACAAGTTCAGAATTAAAGAAGCATCAAAGAAAAAGAAAGCAATGGGAGAGACATCTGAGTCCAAGGTCTGGATGAAACATGGCTGAGCTTATCAAATGATGCCCCTCAGAAAAGACCCAAGTTGTACACTGTCCAGAATATTCACAGCTCCAAGGTTCCAGTGTTGGAAGCTCCAATGTGCCACAGAGTTCCAGGGGTGGGTGCCCCTTCTCTATATGTATCTTTATGTGCAGAGAGGAGGCAGCCACATAGGTCTGTGGTATAACAGCTAGCACAGAATTACACAGTCATCTGGGAGGGAGAGGCCAATTCCACAGTGAGGGTGAAGTCCTCTGTGCTTGATCTGGAGACATTGTACCCTCAGCGACTTTGCCTTTGTTGATGATGCCAGTATCATATGAATAGTAGATTACCCTTAGTCCTAAGCATGCATCTTGTTGGAACCAGAACATGGAGTCACGTTTCATATCCTGAGTACATCTTATTGTCACATGTTGTCCTGCCTTTAGTAGCAATGATTTGGGAGTCTGAATAAAACTAGCACTCACTGGACCTATAGAAAAAGAGAACATGTGAATACTTTCACAGTGATGGAAAGGTTTTGTTTCAGTACCTTAGAATGCCACACCAAGACCATCACAGAACTCATGTGCCTGGAGGAAGCAAAATGCTGCACTGCACAGTAAATAGGTTCATGGCCTAGATTCCGCAAAGGAGAGAGCCCACTGAATCTCTGTGTAGCAGAAAGAAAATGAGCTCTGAAGCAAATAACTAAGTCCTTAGTCTTCCTACCTGGGCACAAGAGGCCACACCACTTCCCCCAGAGAATCATCTTCAAAATATGTGTCTGTGCAATGACTAAATAGAAGTCAATTGTCCAAATTGACTTAAATACCTCTTGACTATTTTGTAAAGTAGCCTGTGAGTCCATGTATATTCTATTCCCACGGAGGTGTAATTTCTCAATAATACATGGGTCTAGAATTATAGCAGACACTCTTCTGGCTTTCTGGTGGCTTTTGATGCATGTATCTCACATTGTCTCTTTCTGTTAGCTTAATTAATCACAATCCTATTAACATATTCACCTCCTGTAATGAATCTCTCTCATGCTCAATTTTTAAACCTGAGGGGGAGACCCATCAACCTTTATGAAATTATTTGCTGTTCCTTGTCAATTTATAAGAAACAGAAGATCTGCCAACTATAGCCAGGGAACCTTTATACATAAAGCTAATGAGTTGCTTCTGATGCTCCAGGTAAGACCGTATCAGAGAATCATACCATGCTGGTGACTGGCCTCTCATGACTGCGATGAACACTCAGTATAACAGATCACCTCTTGGCAAAAATCTGTTGGCCTACCACATGTTCTCTCAAAATAACTTTTTTTGGAAATGACAGAGTATCATTATAAATAATCTGAATAAAAACATGAATAAAAATAATAAGAAAAAATTGATAGAGTCAGTTACAAAAATGGATATGAAGGCATAAGAAAGACCTGGGTGAGATGGCAGAATCCTACTTGGGGTCAAAGATAGGTTTTTATTTGAGGCACAATTCATAGGTAATGTTTCCTTGATTAGGCTATTGTCATGAATTACTTAATATAGAAGATTTCAAATACATATATTTTGTGCAAAAAGCTCATAATTCTAGACTTTACAATTTTGTTTAATAGATACATGGGTCTTAATGATGTTTGGCAAAAGTCCCAAAAATAAGTCCTATTGCTAGTCCATCAGGGTCTTGGTTTCAGGTTCTGTTCATTTCCTCTGAGAAGGGCTCTGAGCATCAGTATATATCTGGCATCACTCAGCATCTATGGAGCTGAAGACAGAAGGATGCAGACGCAGAAGGAGGAGACTTCATGTAATGCTGAAGTCATAATCAAGCTGTGGATCCCACATCTGTGCTCAGGACTCCTCTGGCCCAGAAAATAACACCTGATCCTGATGCCTAGAAAAGATCTAGAGGAGAAAGAAGAGTATTTCTAGGTCACAAATGTGCAATTACAGTCAAGGCAAAGCCATCCCTTCCCAATACAATCCCATAAATGGCATCATATATTTTACTTGGCACCAGTACATACACACTAATTGGAGACCTAGCCACATGTCTACAAACAACTCCATTGGGAATGATTAGCATTTATTGGAGTGTACTTGTGGGTGAGAAAATGAGTGAGGGAAAAAGAATGAGTGAATGTTGTAAGCTCATCTCTACCAGCCAGAGAGAATACTTTGTCTCATTGTCTGTCTTCAGAGAGTAGTGTTTGAGTGTGGATCAGGTGTCCAAGAGGATTTCAAATACTTCTGAAGCTACTAGAGTGTCCAGGAATGCCTAATTGTCCTAAATATTTACCAATGCCCAAAACAGAAAAGTATTTTAATAGGTTTAGGTATAAATTTTGTGCTTTAAAATGCCCAAGACAAATTAGTCTATAAAATAAAAAAGTAAATTATCAGATATGGAGAAAGGCATTACAAAGAATAAATTTTCTAAATTATAAAAATGCCTTATATCTTAGTAGGGTGGATATAAGATGACTATATATACACATACATACATTGCTCAAAAATCACTGATCTCTTAATAGGTAATATTTGTCATGTTTGATTTATACGTCAATGAAGTTGTTAAATGTCTGACTAGAGATACTTGCTAAATTTTCTAGTTCATGTGATGATTTGCCAAGCATACGTGTTTCCAATTCTGTTGTTTCCATTTCTTCACCTATAAAATGACAAGGAGACAGACGTTCACATCTGCCTTTGCACATAGATAATGATGAAGGAGGCTTTCTATGATTAGAAAATGGACTCACACATCTGGATTCATGTCGTGTACTATGTATTTTATACTTATTGAGGTGTTATGCATTTGTGAAGATGGTGTGATAGCTAATTTCATGTATCAACTTGGCTAGGTAATGGGCACCCACAAGACTGACAGACATTCTAGATGAGTCTGTTTCAATGGTTTTGAATAATGACATTTAAATCAGTAGATCTTATCATTAAATTAAACTAGTAATTCAGTCAGTATAGCAAATCAAATAGCCCTTCAGAACATGACTTACCATCTCCTGCTAATCAGTGTGTGGCTAAAACAAAAAGACTCACTCAGGTGAGGTAAGCTATTTGGACAGATGACAGACGTCTAACAAGAACAACAGGGTCTCCCTTGCTCTCCTGTCGAACTAGCTCATCTGGATTTAGAGACTTTCATAATTGCATTAGCTAGTTCATTAAAATTTTAGTGATATATTATGGTTGGTAGTAGACAGACAGACAGATAGATAAGTGATAGACAAGTAAGCTAGACTAATCCTGATGGTTCTGTTTCCTTGGATACTATTGCTTAGTGCATCTGGATACTGTTGATTATATTTACAGATGAAAAATATCAGTTGATCAAATTAAGAACGAGGCCTATCTTGATGAGCTTGTGTTGGGAAGGGATTAAAAATTAGATGTAATTGCCTCCATAGTTATTTCTCAGGTATGCCAATTTCTGTCACTGATTTTATTAGAACTACCAGATATGAGAGGGATGGAAAAGGTAGCATTCTGATTTGAAGACAGGTATCTTTTTCATGAAGTAAACATTGTAACACACAGTTATAAATATGGGACTTAGACCAAAAATTTAACTGCATTTTAGAAACCTATTCTATGTGGTCAAATTATTACACTTACAGGCCAATTTTTTTTTTAATTTATATATAAAAAAAGCACAGTAATATGGCTTACCTCTTAATATTTTCTCTGAAAAATGAGTTTCTCAACTGGAATTTTATAATAGAGATATTTTTATAAAGTCAATCATCACCAAATGATGATGCTTTTGCTACTTGTTTCTGAGTTGGTTTACACACCTTGACTGAACTGTATGTGACTGGACACTGACATGCACAGTGTGTGTAGCTCTGTAGCAGACCTTGCAACTATAAAGTGTTGTTCGTAGAAGTCACAAGTTATACCTTAGTACTTCAGATAACAGACATTATTCATACATATATATACATATATATATATAATGGAATATTATTAAGTACTATAAAGAATATTTTTCCCATTTTAACTGCCGCTATAAATTGAAGAACACTATGTTAATTGAATTAATCCAGATAGAAAAAAAAAGACAAATACTGCCTTATGTGAAGACAAATCGATGGAAGCAATGAACTGAATAGCAGTTGCCAGTGGCTCGCAGGTGGGGACAAGTGGGAGGAACTGACAAAGGGTACAAAGTTTAACTTATGCAGGAGGTACAAGTCTAGTGATCTGATTTAAAACATTGGCCCAGATGCAGTATAACTTTGCACTATACACTTCACAGTGGTTAAGATAATAGATCTTATTGTATATGCTTGCTTCAAAAATGTGTATTCTTAGGCTTGTTTGGGATGAGGTTAAAATAATCAGCCTATATATACCGCACCACCTTGCTAATGGAAGCCTGAGATGGGGAAACCAGGTTTGGGAGCAGATCTAGAGCAAAGGGTGAGGAAGCAGTGTAACGACCCAGCTGCCCCACGTTGGGCCGCCAAACTGTAATGGCCCGATCTGTTCCACAGGTCCAGGTCTAGCGAGAAAGAGAGAGAGAGAGAGAGAGAGAGAGAGAGAGAGAGAGAGAGAGAGAGAGAGAGAGGCGCGACTCGAAGAATGGAGACAAGACAGAGGGTCTGATCAAGTCTCAAGTCTCTTTGTCTTTTATTGAAGGGAAATCTGGGGTATTTATACACTTTTGCCACGTGCCTTGAAGGTGTGGGTATGACATAAGCCTTACAGGCATGTATACCGTGGATAGCACGTGCACTTTACAGGCATGTATGGTGTGGATAGCACATGGATAGCATGTACACTGTGTACCTTGCAGGCATGGATACCACATGCGCCTGGCAGCTGGGGGCACTAAACAGCAAAACAAAATATGTGGGATATCAGAGTGTGCTTCAGCTGTTGTAGGCTGTTGAAAACAAATCTCATGTCAGGGTATATGGCTTGAGATGGCTGCAAAGCTGATAGCCACTTTCTGCTTAAAGTCAGCTCCCAACAAAGCAGGAAGCAGTAAGTATTGAGAAAAGATGTATCAGGTAGTTAGTTAGTGACTGTGAAGCCAGGAAGGCAGCTTCCACCTCAGACACATGCACAGGTAAAGTGATGTTTACCTTGCACAAATTCTGTGACCACTAAACAGAAAACAGATATATGCAGTCACAAGTGTCTAAGAAAGGCCTACCACTCCTCAGGGCCTGGTCCCCTCCTGAGCAGGATTATGGATGCTTTTGTACAGAGTGCTGATGAAGACAAAGGGCCGTGCTGTGCTCTGCTGCTAGCTCAGAAGAGCAGTGCTTTGGCTCCAGGGAGCTCAGATTCAATTCAGAATGCTAGTCACCAAATTGTTGTGCTGTGAATTGAATAAGGGATATTTCCTCTTTTTTTTTTTTTTTTTTTTTTTTTTTTTTCTCTCTCTTCTTGTAGTATTGGACTGATGTCTTGGGCCCAGGATCTTCTGATACCAGAGCAAAGAGGTGTCCAGAGAGAAGAAAACATCTCATAGTTGCTAGCTGTTCTTTGACTTTGACGTTTCAAGGTTTGCATGACTCTGGAATTTACAGGACCTATAGAGTCAGATCAGAAGGCAGAGCCTGCTAGAACCCTCATTAGCTAGCAAACAAACAAACAAACAAACACAAAACTGTTCCCAGGAGACAAAAGGTCACACACAGAGCAGCTTTCAGCCCACTCAAGGTGGTTCAGGCTTTCTGAGGAAACTATTTGGAGATTTGGAGCTGTAGACTCCTGATAGGCTCTGATATCACTCTCCTTTGAAGACACCCTGGTACAGTATAAACTATGGCAGGACATATTCTATCAGAGAAGAAGAACCTCCCACAAACTGAAGATAGTTAGGTTCAGCTTTATTCTCCTATATTCGAGCCGTACCACATTTCCTTTCCACGTTAACTTCACCTCTGCTTGTTATTGCCCCTGGCTTGACCTTAGTTCCCTACCCTTGTCATCTCTGTGCCTTTATCCTCCATTGCCCAAGAGGAAGCAGGGAACTCACTCTTTAGTGCCTACTAGGGCCCTGATTCTCTTTCTGTTTTGAGAGGTGGATCTGACCAGGCAGCCAAGCATCCTTTTGAGCCTGCTTTTATTGTCACTGTAGGGCTCCCAGCCACACTAGCATCACAGCACCCCCAAGTGGGTGAGACACATCAGTTCTTGAAGTTCTACCTTCTAAGGTAGTGTGCTCATGACTGGCTGGCTGAATCGGAAACAGCAACTAAGCCTTCCTCCTGCCTCACACACATTCTTCTGCTTTCCCAGCCTGTCAACTTAGTTAGGGTTGATTTGCAAATCCATCATCATCCTGTGGATAAAAAAAAAATATTTGAACTAACATTATGATTCAAAATAAAACAAAATTTGTTGCCCATGGCCCCTTTAGAATTAATAGCTAAATGAAGAGTTAAACCAGGATAATACAAACAATAAAAATAGAGTAAATCTTAAGGACATGCACCTGGAAACACGCAATTTTACAGCTATTCCTCATTAATCAGACCTTGGCATTTTTTACTCGTTACACGTAAATCATTACCAGAATTTAGATAGCACATTTCATGAAGAGAGTCATTAGAATTCGTATTTTCATTTGCAAACTTACAAATTCACAAACTATCCACCTCCATACACAGCAATTATGGCAGTTTAACCTGAGCTTTCACTAGTGACCCAGGGATGCTTACAAAACAGAAACACACCAGAGAGGAACTGCTCCCAGGTGGGTGAGTCTCCACAAGAAACAGCTCACACACAGACTCTCACTAACAGGCACAATGCCTTCTAATTGGCAAGAAGTGAGATTTTTCACTACTCAGCACAGCTAAGTCTGCTTTCTGTTTTATGTAAATTTCTGAGAAACTTTGATGATGTTTCCAGCTGCATCAACTCCCTAAAGATGAAATGGTGAGAAATGTGGCAGTGGTGACAGTTTTCTTTGCTGAGGGAATATGCCGCTGCCTCAGAATTGCTATAACATCATTGTCTTTGTTCCAAAAGTATGCCAGCAAACTTGCCCTTTTCTTCATACAGTCAGGGGATTTCATGGTGCCTGACTCTGACTGAGAAACCATAATGGCTCAGAGTACTACAAAAGGTACATGGAAACTTGAGATGACCCACAGCACTTCTTCACTCTATTATAGACAAGGGAGTAGCTTGAGGGAGAGCAGTAGTGATTGACAGTAGACTAGGGTTCCCCTGAAACAGGTCTTAAGTTTTGTTTCATAAACATCGTAGTAGATTGCATGCATTGCTTTATTTTGAAAGCAAGGGCAAGAAAGCAAGACTATTTGGTGCCATGGGAAAGCACAGTAAGTGGATGCCAGGTCTTGCCACTGCATAGCATTTGTCCAGTCTGAAAAGCACATAGTACTTCAATCACAAAAGCAAAGTATGATGCACAGTAAAGGTCTCTGGAAGAAGATGTGAAAACAGAATCTGTCAATGGGTTTCAGAACATTAACCCAGGGGAGCAGAATTTGCATTTGGGAAGTTGGAGAATCTGTCCATTTGGGACCAGGTGTAATATGACCTCTTCTGCATTTCATCTGAGACAGAAGTTGGCAAAAATGATGCCATGATAAGTGCCAGGCTTCTCATATGTGCCAAACTGTCACCAGAGATGTCCTCAAGTGGGATTGTCTCTCACAACTTCCCTGTTGGAACACCACTTTCCACTTGGTGAGGAGAAACTGCACTGCTCTCGGCTGGGCTGCTTTGGGTCGTATATCCCTGCACACTTCCTCTGCATCTCCTGGAAGGCAGTGGTTTATCTCCCTATCTCTATCCTATCACGGTCTCTCCCTCTCCCTGACCCGTCTCTATATGCATGCCACGCTAGACCTGCAACACATTTTTCATTCTCCTTTGCAAGCTCAGAGATCCTTTAGTTGCATAACTTAATTTGGCAGTTCACTGCTGGGCACTTATTATTTGACTTTCTAGTGGATAAAACAATAAAACAGTGCTGTTAATTCTCCATAATGCAGGCACCCAGCTATGAACTTCTCACCAGAAACATTGGCAGATCTTTGGTGTAACCTAATTTTGTCTGTTATACACTTTCCCCAGCTAGACAGATGACCCACTCACATGTGCACAAAATAAATATGTTCCATCCCCCAGAACGCTGGAAATGTACCTTCCTTAATCTCACTTTTGACACTGGAAGGGAAAAAGTCATAGAGAATTAACATATTCCCTTTGAGATTTTGATGAAAAGCATGGCACAAGCCTAGATAATCTTAGGCAGGGAAATGATAAAGAAAACCAAGAAGGAGTTACCAAATTCATCCAGTTATCCTCACTGCAGACAGGTTTTATCCTTAGATAGTCCTGGCCAATTCTCTCAAGAAAGAGACCTGTCTGATTTATTTTTACCAGGTGCCTATCGATCAATTTACTCTGAAATTAGCCACAGTGGCTGCTCTATATTCCTGTGGTATTTTCTGTCTTTTCATCCATTCTTTCTATTCTAGAACTCTTTTAGCTTTGTTCAGTTAATGATAATGCAATTCGTATTTCCACATATATGACTAGACAGGTGGAGCATACAGGTGGTGAAGTTTCTTTGACTTTTTCTTTGATACTGTAGCTGAATGTAAGCTATTCCTATACTCTGTGCTCACTGAGCAAGGAAGGGGAGTCCTGCTTGGATTAATGTAGAATTAACAGTTAGACAGGTACACTTGAGAGAACAGTTTTTGAGAATTGGCCTTCTTACACATGCTATTTCTGACTTAAATTATTTTTTAAGTTTTTTTTTTTTTTTGTGGTTTTTCAAGACAGGGTTTCTCTGTGTAGCCCTGGCTGTCCTGGAACTCACTCTGTAGACCAGGCTGGCCTCAAATCCAGAAATCTGCCTGCCTCTGCCTCCCAAGTGCTGGGATTAAAGGCGTGCGCCACCACCGCCCGGCTGGTGTTAAATTCTTTGAATATATCTTCTTAACTGTCACTAAGTTTTTAGTAGTGTATTATATAAAAATATAGATACTCTTAAACGATCTATTTTTTTTTTAAATTTTCTGGGTGTAAATGCAAACAATCGATAGATATTTTACTGAGAATGATCAAAGATGAGCTATCACTTACTGATAAGCCAGTTACTCAGAAATAGTGGCCTGACAGGATGTTACACATTGGAAGAAAATTCTACCCTAATTTTTCATGGTTATAAGCCAAATAAAACTCTCCCAAACACAGCCTATTTTAACAAAATTTTAAAATCTTATACATACAAAACTCATTAAAACCTTTTATAATAGAAGATGATGTACCTGATGGAGATTTTGGTGGTATAAAATGACAGTTTTTATTCAAAATCATAAAAGCGTCAGCCATCTGTATAAAGCTCATTGAGAAAAAGTAAAACTCTCTGCCTTAAAGGGAATACCTAGTAATGTTTTGTTTCAATTAGACCAAACCTCTAAATGACCAGTCAAGCTTAAACTGTAAAATGTAACAATGTAATAGCTTGGAAATGCATTAGCCACCAGGAAGAAATAACTATTATATTTCAGATGGGAGCCCAGATAGTAACATAAAAATGTCTGAAATATAAATGCCTGACTCATTCTAAACCTGCAAAGTGGCTTCGTATTCCAGCTGTTTTTCTCCAGGGAAGCTAATGAGGCAAGAAAGAAATATAAAGACCAGAAATGAAAGTCAAAATGAGAGTCTTCTGGGAGGACCTTTTTAGAAGCCGCATTGTGAATAAGAAGAGAGGTGAGCCTAAACCTGTAGTGAGAAAACCAGACAGCAAAATTGTGTAAGTTCTGTTTCATTTGATTTTACACTTGCATTGAAATAATCTAGCTGAATTTTTAATGCGGGAATCAACTGTAGGTTTACTAATAACAGTTCCATCAGCTGAGAAGGCAGCAGGAAGATATTTTATATATGAGCCAGACTGTTAAGACTTCTCTTGACACTGAATTCATTCTGCCTTGCTGAAGGACCTGGCCTTAGAACATAGAGAAATAAATACATGTCTGCTGCTTATGAATTGTTTGATCCTTGGAATTTTGTTGTCATATTCCAAACGGAACAGGCAGTAGCCAGGTGGTTAGTTTATATCTCCAGTGTGCAAATTACTCAAGTAGGTGGACCAAGAATGTTTAAACAAAATTTTGTAAATATATCTCATGCAAATATACAGGGAGGTAAAAGAGTCTAGAACACAGGACCATGTTGAGTTAAATTATTAGAAGTCACAGCAGTAGCACATCAAGTATATTTGCATTCCACATTTCCAGCTATTCTGATGTAGAAGAAAATGTTATCGGTGTGTAAGGTTGAAGACACTCAAAAAATATTTTTCCTAATAGGAACTACAGAAATGCATCCTATCTTTATATTTTCTTTTTAATTTATCTGGTAGATTTTAGCTAGTAAGTTTATAATCTGAATAATGCCTACAGATTTTTTCAAGATGTATGTGAAATTTCTATGTAGCCCATCAAATTAAAAAATGATAAAATTCAAACTGAGGGGGATCTGCTCATTGCCATAGGCAATTCTCCTGCTTGTCTAGCCCATCCCATTATCTGGCCAGAGAGGTGACTTTTCTTGTCTTCCTCAACTAATCATTCACTGGAGTGATGGCTGATGCAGGAGAGACAGAACAAAAGACTGAGCACACTGTCAAGGACCCATAAAAATAGAAATATGCTTTCCACCATAATATTACCACCAATAACATTTTACTCCAGAAAAAAAGTTGTCAGATATTACCTTCATTGTGTGTGTGTGTGTGTGTGTATGTGTGTGTGTGTGTGTGATAGTTAACCAATTGTGCAATTGTGTAGCTCTTTCCTCTGAGTAGAATTATTCCTTCCCACCTAGAGGGAAAAGGGAGGCTCATGCTGCCCACGAAGCTAAAGATATTTATAAAATACAGAAAACTCTGAAAGTATGAAGATTCCCAAGGCCCTGTCCCAGTTTAAGAAATTACTGATGACCAGAGAGAAGAAACCTTTTGGGTTGGCAGAGCCGTTCAGCTACACAGCTTTGTGGTGGTTTGAATATCCTTGGCCCAGAGAGTGGCACTATTATAAGGTGTGACCTTGCTGGAAGAAGTGTGTCCCTGTAGGGGAAGGCGTTGAGACCCTCCTCCTAGTTGTGTTAGGAGTCAGTTTTCTCCTGTTTGTCTTCATAACAAGATGTAGAACTCAGCTCCTCCAGGGCTGGATCTGCCTGGACACTGCTATCCTTTCTGTCATCATTTTCTGATAATAATGGACTGAATCTCTGAACCTGTAAGCCACCCTAATTAAATGTTGTCCTTTATAAGAGCTACCTTGGTCATGATGTCTCTTCACAGCAATGGGAACCCTAAGACAAGCTTTTATGTGTGACCGTGATCCTCTGGAAAGTCCCAGGTAGAGTTCAAATGCATGTTGCGCTTGCTGGCCAATACATTTAAAGATCAATATGCTTAGCCAATAAGTTTGAACTATAACCTTGCTGGTGTACCTTGTACCCCTAAAAAGATCCAGAGATCACCCACTCTATAGTAGGCTTTTAGATGGTGCAGTTGTCTTTGTATCAGTATGCTCCTGCAACTCTTCACATATGCTTCTGTAAGTAGCATTGATTCATCAAGTGCATCATGAGTGGGGCGTTTCCTTGGTCTGCTATCTCTGCTATATCTGGGCTAGTAGACAATTGTTCAAATCCCTTCATGAAAATTCACACCACACCAAGCTCTTCTGGACTGGAACTCATCTTTAGTGATTGCTACTGTCTTTCTAAATGATTGGTCAACTATTCTTTCATTTTACAATGAAATTTTCATATAAATTATATAATATTTTAAAACTACAATAATTAAATATCTTTTAGTTGTTGTGATAAAGAGATACATAGAATTCACCATTGAAACTATTTTCCTGGTATATAATTTTAACTTTTAAGTATACAGTCCAGAAGTGTTAAAAACATCCATACTGTTGTACACCTATCATAACCATTCATCTTCCCCATGTCTTCATGTTCCCAAAGAGAAACTTTATACTCATTGAACACAAACTGCCTATTCTCTCTGCTACTACTATCAAGATGTTGCCTTTCTATTTGGAGTCACGGTCACACAATGTTTGTCTTTTTCATTTTTCCTGGCTACCTTCATATGATACAATGTCTTCAAGATTCATCTGTACCTCTGTCTGTATCTTAAGCTTATTTTTCTCAGGGTAGATAATATTCTAGTGTGTGTGTATGTGTGTGTGTGTGTGTGTGTGTGTGTGTGTGTGTGTGTGTGTATTGTAAGACCCCAACCCTCGGTAGTGGTACTTACTTGGTACTTACTCACACCCTCAAGAGAGTCACTGAAATGGAAATTGATGCAAAAGCAAGGGGTTTATTTTCCTGGGCATTGGGGTCAATCTTCAATTGGGACTAATCTTCAATTAGTCCCTAAAGGCAAGTGACTAGAAAATGACCAAATGGCTATTACAAGAAGTTTTTATACTTTTTAGGGGTACAAGGTACACCAGCAAGGTTATAGTTCAAACTTATTGGCTAAGCATATTGATCTTTAAATGTATTGGCCAGCAAGCGCAACATGCATTTGAACTCTACCTGGGACTTTCCAGAGGATCAAATGACATTCTGACAATTTTTACTCAAGAATGTTCCTGTGGGTGGAGAATGAAACTTGGCCTAGCTGTGTGAATTTGTGTGTGTGTGTGTGTGTGTGTGTGTGTGTGTGTGTGTGTGTGTGTGTTTGTGTGTGTAATGATTTATCCATGCTCCTGTGGACAGACATTGCTCCTATCTTTCAGTTGTTCTCTTGAAATACACTGTTGTCCTAGTAACTCTTCTAGTCCAGCACTCACTCCTTTGCATAGGTATATTCAAAAGTTGAGCTGATGGACTACAAAATAATTTTATGAT
Source organism: Arvicanthis niloticus (assembly GCF_011762505.2). Taxonomy (NCBI): domain Eukaryota; kingdom Metazoa; phylum Chordata; class Mammalia; order Rodentia; family Muridae; genus Arvicanthis; species Arvicanthis niloticus. The sequence continues at coordinate 22,575,751 of NC_047672.1, forward strand.
TAAGGTTTTGAGGAACTTCAGGATTCTTTCCCCACTGTGAGTGGTTAAACTCTTTAATCTCCCACCAGCGTATATACACAAAAAAATATAATTTCTCTAGACACTTGCCAACACTCCTAGTATAGTTTCTTTTTCTAAGTGGCCATATTAAGCATAATGTTTGATTTTTAAAATTTTTCTGTTTTAAATTGAAAGTAGGTTATTTTCTTATACAATATACCCTGACCACAGTTTTTCCTCCATCCACTCGTCCCAACTCCTCCCCAGCTCTCCTCTCCCTCCATCTTTCTTACAGAATGTGAATATATGGTGGGATTCTATTTCCTTTTGCTACTATTTTTATTTTTTATTGAATTAGACAAAACATTAGTCTCCATAATTAAAGGGAGTTACTTTTAATTGTAAAATTCTGTGACTAAATAACTATTCTACTCAAAGCCCAAATAAGTTTTCTATTTTTACATACTATTTACATAAGGCCAGTCTTGTTTTGCATATCAATCCAGTCATTTACTCTTTTTGATTATGAATCAGCATCTTGTGACCCAGCCACTTGCTTTTTAGGAGACAGCAAGCACATGCTTTCTTTTAACATTGCAAAAGAATTCAGAGATCTGAATTCTTACACAATACAATACCTCTGTTAAGTACAGATAATAAGATAACTGCGTAGGACCCAGTCTTAAAATTACTATTTCTACCATACCTGGACCTGGACTCTCTGTGTTCTAGGCTGACCTTGAATTCAGAAATCTTAAAAAAGAAAACCTCAAGATTTAGCTGCCCTAGTGCCTGCAGTAGTGGATCAGATGATATAAAATGTGTTTTAAAAACAGGTTCTTTATGACTTTGAGATCCACAACCCTGAAGCCCACAGTCCTCTGGAGACCAGCTCTACGTAGGGTAAAATTTCTGTGGCCAAACTTTGACAAAATTCTTACTTAAAATGAACTTCTACACTGTACAGCCACAGGGGCTTACAGATAGTTATTACGAATAATGTCTCATGGATGGCAAAAAATAGCATGAATTCATCAAAGCTCTTTAAATCAGCTTATAAGGGTCCAATAAAGACCCGAATTAGCCAGAAAAATATTGCTTTCCCTTAAATTTTTGAAATATGAGTAATTCTCTTGGAGAATTTTTATAAACCTGTGCAAGTTTCTTGCAAAGTAAATGGTTATTTACTTCTGTCAAACAAGGGTACCAATTAGAAGCTGTAACACAAATTATGAAGACTTGTTATTGATTTCTGTAACTAGACTCATTGAGAACTTGAGTTATGATTCCCAAGCATCTTTTAAATTGCTTGTTATTCAGCCAGTTATTGAAGACATTTATCAAATGAAGGAGCAAATTATATAGTACAAGCAATGGCGGTCTCCAGTAGGTCTTGTGTAGTGTGGACTAATTTTGTTTTCCACATTTGAGTTTCTGTGTGTCCATAGCATACCCAGGGGAAGATATTCATCTGGAAATTCAATAAGAACTTTTAGAGATTGGGATAAATCTAAAATGGGAAATAAACAATTGGAAAAACACTAAAACTGATAGCAGAAGCCTGCGGCTGGGAGCGGTGGGTGAAATGCCATTCCAATACAATGGTAAAAATGAAATGATAAAATGAATTGAATCAGAGTTCTCAATGGATATTCTCCTTTACAAATAACTAAAGCTAGAGAAGAGAGATTTATAGAAGACAGGGCTCAGACATAAGAAATGGATTGTTTTTCTTTCTGTTCCCCATGCTCAGTAAAGAACGTTTCTAACTACAACATCCTAGTGCTGTCATGCAATAGAGCAGAGCTCACCCAGGATCCCGTGGGACACTTTGATCTTTGGGCATCTTATGCAAATAACACTAATCACAGCTTATTTGGTTTTATTTATTTATAATTACACAAATTACATCTTCATAATATTATGTTTCTCTGCTTTAACATTTCTGACAGTATAGCAATAAATCTAACAGAAAAATATGACTAGAAATTGGACTCTACAGTTGGTTCTTTGAGAACCAATATTTTAAAAATGTTTAAAATTATATTTTCAGTTTTGTCAGATATGCATATGCTGTGTGATGAGCAATATTTCTTTTCATATTTTCTTATCCTCTCTGGTCCCCACTCATGTATATTCTTTTGGTCCCCACTCATGTATATTCTTTTGTTCTTTTGTAGATAGTTTCAATTCTACTTTCATTTCATGTATACATACATCATTTTATATAATTACTGATAAAAATCTAAGAACTACAAATAAGAAAATATTCAATTCTTGTCTTTCTACAATTGCTCTAATCCACCAAACTTCTACATGATATAATTATCTCCAGTTGCACCTATTTTCTTGTAAATGACAACTCTGCTCTTCTTTGTGGCTAAAAAATATATACATTTTGTGTGTACATCACATTGCCAAATATTTAATTAATTTATGGGAAGTGGCAAATTACAAGCTTCTTCATGCATGTGCACATCAGAGGATGACTTGCAGGAGTCAGTTTTTCCTCCCATCATGGGGGTCACAGGGATTGAAGTCACATCTTCAAGCTTATCAGTAAACACTTTTACCTGATGAGACATTTTACTATCTGTCCTCTATATCACAAATTCTTTATCCATCTTTCTGTTGATGGACAATTCTACAATGTATCTGTTGTTAACACTACTGCCATAAATATTGAAACCCAAGTACCTTTGTGATACGTTGACTTAAGAATCATTGAATAAATACTTAGAATTTGTCATGGCTAGGTCTTATGGCAGCACTATTTGTTTTTGTTTGTTGTTTTGATTTTTAATCGCCATACATTTCCATATATTTTAATAGAAATATTTGTATATAAAAAAAGATTCTTATGCCACAACATAAAACAAAAATTCTGCAAGAATTACTTTCCCCAACTGTCTCTAGTATTATACATAATCCTAGAGGACAAACATTTGCGTTTGGCTCTAATCAAATATGGCCATCATGGTGAAAAATGACTATGTCTATTCACTAAGTAAGAAGTCAACTTCATTTAAAAAAAAAAGGTATAATATATAAAGATACAATTAGCTTTGTGTAATATAGCTAGAAAATAAGACTTACAAGGTAAATGCAATGGCAAAAAGTGAATATATATCCAGTATCTACCCACTCTATGTGTAGATATATTTGGGCAGACATGTACCATAGAGAAACTGCCAAAAAATAATTCATCCCTAAAGTCCCCTACATATTTATAGAGATACTGAGTGGTGAATGCCAAGAACCACCTTCTCATCTTGGAGAGGGATTCAGAGGAAGGGGTGTCTGGAAACAGCAGAAAGAAATGACTCGAAGTCAAATTGTGGGTAGAAGCTGGAGGCTCATGCTCAGCTCCAGAGAGCTTTCTTGACTGCTTTCTCTCTGACCTGCTTTCTCTCGAGATCTCCAGACAGCTCTGTTCAGCGTGAGACTGTTCTTCACGCAGTTTTCTCTTGCCATTCTAAAAAGTCTCTGGGTAGCTCATCTCTTGCAGATTCTAAGCCCAGTCTTTTATTTTTACCTATCAATTCTGTCATTTACTTCTTTTGATTATGAGTCCACATCCCGTGACCCAGCAGCCCCTTGATTCTTAGGAGACAGCAAGCACACATTTTCTCTTAACATTGCAAAAGAATTTGGAAATCTGCCTGCCCCTGTTAAACACAGATAATAAACTAACTAGGTGAGACTCTCTCCTCAAATTACCATTTCCACCACACCTGGGGTTGGATTTCCTGTGTCCCAGGCTGAACTTGAACTCAGGAATCTGCCTGCATTTGTATCTCCCTGCCTTTGTATCTTTCTGACAAGCTGGCTCATTAATGCAGCTGCCTTTATTCTTTTAGATTCATGAAGCCTCTCATAATTCATAATGCATCATTTTTTGAGAAACAACAGTTTTGATCCTACGTTCTTAGAGTTCTTTTCTACTACCTTAAGAGATGTCCTGAAGGCCCCAGCATTTACCGTTTTGCTGACACATTAGCCACACCTTTGCCTCCAAGACTCATGTTGTCTCTGATTATCATGGAGTCACTAACATTAACAGGGAAGACATTCCTTAGAAGAATGTGAAAATATGTACATTATACAAACAAGCCTCATGCCCAGAGCAGCCATTGACACTTGTGGAAACCCATACCTGCTGGCCCTGTTCCAGGGCAGAACCCAAGTCACTCTATCCCCACCAAGGCCAGGCCAGACATACCAGTTGAACATTTAACACTTACTTATTGTAGAATGTATGCAGACATGAGCATCTCAAGGTCTGGGGGAGGGTTACAGCCTAACTTGAGAGTCCACCTTGCTCAAGCAGAAAACTCTTCACTTGGAAAACTCTAATTTAGGAGTCTAACTTAATGGACAATATGTGCTTTGCATTAAGTTGCAAAGCTACCTTATTTGATAAGCATAAGAACAGTATATTTTCCTTCAGATAAAACCAATTAGCTAACCGGCTAACCACTGCAGTCAACACATGATTCTACAATAAACTACTGGTGACAAGGGTCCTGTTAAAGCCCCTTCACTGAAGAGTAGTAATTATTCCACTTAAGATCATGTGTGTACAGTGAGTTTATGTGCTTACATGAATTTCAGCAGATTATCGATATCCATACCACAATCTGGGTAATGTTTATGAAATAATTGTTGCGGGGCATTCATTAGAGAAGACTGTTCAGATATGGGCTTAAGCCAATAAAAAGTTTTTATTAGCTGGCAAGTGACTAGACTGGTGTGGTGGTTTAAGTAAGGTTGGCCCCATAGATTCATATGTTTGAATGCTCGGCACTATTAGGAGGTGTGTCCTTATTAGAGATATGTTGGAGAAAATATGTTTCCTATGCTCACATTCTGCCCAGAGAGGATGACAGTGTCCTCCTGGCTTCCTGTGGGAGATAAGTCTCTTCCTGGCTGCCTTCAGATCAAGATGTAGAACTCTCATCTCCTTCTCCAGCACCAAATAGGCCTGGAAGATGCCAAGCTTCCCACTGTGATGATAATGGACTAAACCTATGCAACTATAAGCCAGTCCCTATTAAATATTTTTCTTTATAGGAAAGTTGTTATGGTAATTCACGGTGTCTCTTCACAGTAAGACAACTTTAATTAAGTCACTGAGTATTTGGAATCCCAGTGTAGCCTGAGACTTTTCTCAGGGTAAGCTATTCAGTACAAAAAAAACCCTATGTTCTGGGTTGACATACTTCAGTTAACAAGAAGAGTTAGCCAAAAGCAGAACTAAAGATTCTGAAAAGCTAGATTAGTTCATTTTGAGAATTTCCCAGAGCTATATGGACTTTGATGGATTAGGTCTTTGTTTTACTTTTGGCAGGTGGTGCTCTATATATACTGAGTTTACACCCTGAATGGTACTTCCACCATGGAGTCAGTTGTGCTAAAGTCTGGGCTTTGTTCTGATAACTGAACAATGTTCTTCTTTTCTAGATAATTTTTACTGGTTTAGAAGAGGTTTGGTTTATAACTTTATTCTTCCACCAGAATTCTGGCTGGAAATATAAAAGCATCCTCTAATGCGAATGGAGAAGAGAATACAAAACTGCAGGTAGGAGACTGGTTTCCAGCTATCATAACACTTTTCTGTTGGATGGGAGCTTTGTAATATAAGTAATTTGTCCTTTCCAGCATGCTCTTTGATTGTTTGTCTTATATTTTAGTATAGTCACTAGAATAAGCATTAGTTTAAAAAAAATCAGTGAGTCCTGTACTACCTCTAGTTATGTAAGACATAATATTTTTTAGAGCAAAGACACCTTTAGAGAAAGTGCTACTATATCCTTGACAAAAGTATAATCAGAACACTTGGCCATTTATGAAACACTGAGCATTTACCTGGCATTTTATGTAGGTGATGTCCATTCCAATATTTATATTAATACTTTAAAGTAGAAGTTATCACCATAGGCCATAGATAGTAGAAATTAGGTTAATTTTAGTCAGTACCTAAGGCTTGATGTGAAGAGAGATTACTGTGGTAATGGGTAATGGAATGAGTCAAAAAAGTGAGGTGACTTTTTAATCAGAATCCAAAAAAAAATAAAGAAGGGTAAGGAATAAGGGAAGTGAAAAGGAGACTTTATTAAGATAAAACTAGAATTTTATTCCCAGATGAAAGGAAGCAATAATTATTGTCATTAAAGAATAAAGTCAAAGAAGTCTTGAAGTCAGCAGTATATGAAGACAGGAGTTCTGGAGCAGGAGTTACCAGCATAATGGAGAGACCTGGAGTGAAGATTTAGGTCTCTTTGGACACTGCCAGCTCTCCTGCATTACTCTCATTTCTACACACTGAGTTATCTTTGCAGTGCTGTGGGTAAAGTTGCTAGCATAATGGCATGTAGATGGTGAGTTAGGAATGCCAAACACTATATAAGAGAAGAAAGAAGCAAGAGACAGAACTTCACCCAAAAACTCTGCTACTTTTCTTTGTGGCTGACTCACCAATCTGCTTAGTGATTACAAAGGCTGTCATCTGAGAGAAGTAGTGATTCTTAGAGCTGAAACCTTTAAAGTCAGGAATCATTCTTGTGTGCTTCAGAGAAACTTATGCTTAATGGCAAGATGAATACAAGTCCAGAGCTTCTTTCTGCTATGAATCTGAAGAAAGCCCAAAGTTTTAGGTCTGAGATACACATAGAGCAGATGTTGAAGGCATGACTCTTGCTCAAGAGCAATCATTAGCAGCATCTTCCTCATCCAAAATAGACATCACCTTAGTCATAAATTATATGCTCAACTTAAGAATATGAAAGTACATGTTGCCTCCAAACTTTGCTTCTGTCCTACTCAACCAGAAACCCTTTGTAAAGAGATTAGTAATGTGATAGTATGAAGGAGAGTTGCCTAAACTGGGTCAGAATGCAATATATATGTATGACCCTATGACTGGTTCTTGTGTAAACCATGGCCCCTGCAGAATATCAACCATACTTTGGGTTCTTGGGTCATTGACAGTATTTCTCGGGTTATATGAACAAATATCTAATCACTCCAGATAAAGGAAAACATGGCAGATCATAATATGAATACCACCAAATTCTAACTTGGTAACGCAATGAGTTTTATTGGGGTTACTTACATGAGTACAGGTAAGGGGTTGCATACACGAGTGTGGGTGAGATGTTACTTATAGGAACAAAAGTGATTCAAAGACAACTCATCACTAACGCTCACCCTCACTCACAGAACTTGAAAACCTGGAGTTCACTGTACAAATCAATAGGCAACTCAATAGGCATGGGCAGCCATTGTATAACATCCTCCCTGTCATAAGAGCAGACTTATCTGCTCTAAACCAACCTCCCTTGTTAGTCCTCAGACTCTGATGCTCATATCTACCTCCTTTCTGAGAAATTCTCAATGGACCATTTTCAGTATCTACATGAAAATCCTTCATGTCCTCTCTAGAAAGCCGGTTTCAATTCATAAATGGGAAGCCATGTCTTGCTGAATAAGAAGAAATACGATCTGAGACCAGAGTGAGTGCAAAGGTTCCTGCATGGTTCTGGAGTCACTATTATGCCTTACATTCACCCCAATGTTTTATTCACAGCAACATTCTGTGGTGCCTATAAACATTTCCCAAATATCATGACTCCACACACCTCTATTTCTATTTACTTTCTGGCTACTGTAGTTACTTTCTTACTTCCATTGGAAGCATCTTTGTCCTTGAACACCTGTCTCCACCTTCTTAGGCATGATGGGTAGGTGGCAATCCAGAAAGATGGGAGAACATTCAGTTTTTGCATGGACAGAAAACATCTCTGTAGGGCTGTGGCTGAGCTGTTGGCATACACAGTGGTGTCTCCTGGCTGAACAGGATGACCCATCAGAGTGGAAAACAATCCATCAAGCATCTCTGCTGAGTATCCAAAAGTCAGTCCTTTCCAAATGAGCTTTATCATAGACTGAGGCCAGAAACTCTATTCCTTTTTCTAGTGTCTATTGGTACAAAAAGGTAACAAAATGATCAGAAATTGTGTTACATCTCTAAATGAAATTTTTGTCCCAGATCTATAACATCATGACTATTTGTGTGACTCCAGATTCCATGTTTCCTACGAAGGAGACAGAAGGCAAAAAAAAAAAAAAAAAAAAAAAAAAAAAAAAAAAAAAAAAAAAGGAAATGAGAAATTTAAGAGTTACTCCTATGTAAACGCAGATGAGAATTTTCTGAGTTCCTTCTAGACTCATCTACACCCCAAAGACCAATGGCTACCCAGTGACAGAGAGCACTGTACATGGCAGGCTTGTGCAATACCAGAGAGCTCAAAGCTGGGGCTTTGGTTCCTAACAAATTGGAAGAGAAGTCCATAAGGACCCAGTCTGTGCTGCACTCAGAGATTCCATGATGATCTCATAAGAATAGGAACCAGAAAGTCATCATGAGCACAGCATGCTCCGGGGTAACCCTATGAGTATCCTCAGGTATTCAGTGTGCGTTACACCATGTACTGAGTGGCACCTCTAATTTACAGTTTCAGAGAGTGAGATAAGTTGTAAGAATTGAAGAGAATCATACGACCTCTATTGGGCAATGGTCTGTGCCAGGAAACTGTTGAGTGGGTTCAGAGACCCCAGCACCCAGGCACCCATCTGAGGAGGATAGGCATCTCCCTGCTCCATACCAAGATTCCTGCCCTGGAAACAAATGACCACAAGCCCCACAAAGATGTGACCAATGGTCATGTAGCCCAGAATAGAGTTCTCCATGCTAATGAGGTATATAAAAGCCCTGAGGGTTCAGCCAATAAGCTTCTCTTCCTGGACCTTCCTTCTTGTAAAAAACATTTAATCTTGGGTCCACCCTGAGGAGGTAATATACACTCATTTTCCACAATGAACAGTCAATAAACAGTATGAAACCAAACACAGTCTTTCTCATCAAGAACTACCTTGGGGAGCACAGACAAAGCCTTCCTCTACAAAGCTCTGGGCCACCTAATTCTCCTGCAGACTCTGTGCTCCCAACTCTGTGGAGCCATTGCTGATCTAAGCTGAAATTCCCATCTCAATGGCCCCTGGCTCATTTCCTCAGTCTGCCAACTCCCTTTGTCATGGTTTCCAGGAGCAACTGGACACCTGGAAGTCAGGGAAATCCAGCTTCAGCCTGAGCCTATGCCTTTCCTCACTGGTGCTGAGGCCTTTAAGCTGGGCTACATTCTCCCACCCCCTGAGCAATGCCTTGGCACTTCCCACAAGCCCAATACCCGATGATGGCATAGGACAAATACAGTCTAGTGTTCAGCATTTCTTCTTCCCTGGGGAGTTTCTACACCCCCATGGCAAGATGGAACAGAGGAGAGCGCCTCCATTTCTCCTGCCCAAGCAGCATTCCCACACCTCAGCAGTGAGGCAAAAAGCAGAAGCCACAGACCTCCTCTTTTTTCTGATGGCCAGTGAAAAGCTAGATGCCAGAGACTTGGATCATGATGGTTTAAAATTAGAAAACCAAAGAAATAGACAGATGTTGGCAAGAGTATGAACAGGCAGTAAGGCAGTAGTATGAACAGGGTGTAAGCTTCAAGCTGGATGAGTGTGAGCATGCCACTGCAGTTGCTACTTGCAGGATTCAGAGAAAGAGTCTGTACAGAGGTAGCACTTTGATCAGAGCTAAGGTTTAAGACTAAAATTAGAGAAAAAAAAGGAAATCAGAAAATAGACAAGATGGCATACAAAGTATCTAAAGTACAGAACTACTAAAGACTACTGAACCACTGAATGTATATGTATAATGTATACGTATAACGTGTAATGTATAATGTATCATGTATATGATGTATATGTGTATGTATATGTGTATTTCAACACATTGTTCAAAATCTCTACCATCCTACTGTCCTGTCATCTGGCTCCAGACCTGAAATCCTTTCTTAGAAGCTCAGTCTTTGACTCCTCAAGATTTAATGCTGCTAAGATCTGGTGGCAATAGTACTAGAGAAGAGGTTTGGGGTATCAGGACCTAAAGCATGTAGAATAGAATGCCTCTCTCAACAAAATGCCTCACTTTCTAGCCCTGTACTGAATCTAACTCTGTAAATTATCAGTTTAAATAATTCACTTTCTAGTCAGTTTATTTTCTTTGACAATTATAAACGTCATTTAAGAACTAATACCCACAAGTATTTATGGTTACATCAGTTGACAGCAGAGTCATGTACAAGTAAGTAAACAGTACCTCTAAATAAGAGCATGGCATATAGAGATGCAGCATGGGTTGAGTTGAAAGGTAGTGTTATAGTTTGCAACATCTGTTTTGGTTTCTACATGAAATCTTCAATGCAGCCCTCAGTTGCCCCACAGCGTCCTGAACTTGTAGGTTTGTGTACAGACAACCCTTGAGTCTGCAGGGCTGTGTCTTGGCTGCTAGCACAGAAATATACAGCTGAGTCTTCTGGCTTCAGGGAAGATATGTGTAGAAGTAGCTTGGAGTTGTCTGGGCATTCAGGTAAGAAATGACTGGGCACAGTCTCGTTGTGAACCAATTGTTTAAGACTGTAGGAAAACATGAGCTCTGGGGGCTTCTTAGTGCTCTGTTTGTACCAGTACATAGCATTATGTCCCAGATGTTGTTCACATTCCAAAGACTTATTTGCTCTTCCCATGACTAGATATCTTGGTGTCTGAGTAATTTTAGTGTTCATGGGTGCTGGAAGGAGAGAAAGACAAAATTCAGACACAGCACAGGAAAAAGGTGGTAGCTTCAGCAAAAAGAAAGTTGGAGCTAGCAGCCTGTTGAATCTAAGACTCACCTGTTTCCACAAGTCATAGGGAAACATAGAGGAGAAGCCTGCAGGTCATGGTGGAATCAGGCTCCAGATGGGTATTGGTAGCTATGAAACCCTCAATGAGAATTACTTCTATTCTGCATGGCCCTGATTGGTGGTTTTATCTATGAAGTCACTATCTCTCTTGGCTTCTCTAGTAGCAAGAGATGTTTCTTTTTCCCCTTTAACTGTCAACTGAATTCACCAAGCTAGGAAAGATAAAAATACATGTTTAAAACATGCCAAAACATTTAACCCTCATGCATATTTCTGGAAGTTATTTCCATTCTTGTAGCTATACTCTCAGCTTGAAGATCTTCCCCACTACCTCCTCTAACATAGTCCATTTCTTCTTCGAAAGCTCTCCTTCCTCCCCTTCTCAGCTTCAAGAAATAGCACCCTCGAAGTGTTACTTCATGTCCCAGATTGTTGACCCAGCTTTGTGGAAGCAGTTTGATGATTAGATGATTTTGAATGCCTAAACATCATTTGAAGTCTATAACTATAGTGTCGTCTAGAAGCCAGACACTGGTCAGTACACTAAAGGGAGCATACAATGGATAAGACAGCCTGTGCGCATGTTGTTTAAGGAATGGAGCTTGCCTAGGCATAGACGAAAGACAATATACATAAGATGCCGAGACAAACATTATTTGATGTTAGACCAAGAGAAATCAATAAGAAACGGATGCCAGTGTTTTTCAAGATGTTTACAACCTAGTCTTCCAATGTTTATGTTATTTACAATTAAGGTGTTTAGAATGTTTTCGACCTAAACTCCTGGATAAGGAGTTCAAATGCCTGAGATTCCCTGTTTTTTTTTTTGTTTGTTTGGTTTTTTTTGTTTGTTTTTTTTGTTTTGTTTTGTTTTGTTTTTTTGTTGTTGTTGTTTTTCCCATTCTCCAGTGACTCACCTTCCCCAATGTGCACCTTCAGATATATCAATTGACCACAGCTCCACCCTGTGGCCGAAGTGGCGCATTTACACACACTTAAGTCTTAACTGATATCTGCTCTGTGGAGATTGGGAGTGTCAGTATTCTTACATAGCACAGAATAAAATGGATACTAACTATGCACATCATATAGAGTTTATGGGTAAAATTAGTTCATTCCATCTTCAGCAACCAATGATAAAGAGCAGGAAGCAAAATACTATGTTGACCCACAGATTAGCAGGACAATTAAAAATATTCATAAGTAACAACTAGAAAATAAAATTTTAATATATTTCAAGATGTCATTTGTATTGTAGCATCTCAATCATTTCCTATGTATAGTACAATTTCTCATCTATACAACCAGAGAAGCTGAGATGAAATATCCCCAGTTCTGTCCATTTTTGAAATGTTAGAAATGGAACCAGCCTCACCATGATGTTCCATGCTCTTCCAATCGAGACTAACTGGGGTGGCCCACCATGGTCACTTCTATTCATTTGAATAAAACGTGTATGCATTTTACCACTTATTCATCAGATATTATCTTTATTCCAACTTATTTTTATGAAAGTGTTGAGTTTTTGTTTTTAGTCAAGGAAATGTAAGGGTACAATTAATGTAATGAAATGTAGCGAAATGATCCACGATCCCTAAATAAATAGGGGTGTTCACTTGCTGTTGTGCTTATATTGAAAAATTACCATAATGCATATTGCTTGAAGTTAAAAAAATTCCAGTACAGATACAATTAAGGGCACAGAGAAGTGCAAAGTGGACCCAAGAGTCTGAATAAAGAAATTTTGAGAGTGGGAGAGAATACTATTCAATTTCTGTAAGCAGAGGATGAGCTACCTGAAGGCAGAATGGAGAATAATCTAGAAGGCTAGAGAGCTGAGAAGAGTTTTCAGCAGACACTTAGGGATGGAAGACTCTGGCAGTCAAACCACAGTACATGAGAGAGACATTGATAAGTAAGTACACTTAGATTTCTATGGAAAGTCTGTTTACTGGCAGTAATAGCTACGTGCTAGGGCTGCCTAATACTGAGAACAATGCTGAACTTGACCCTTCAAAATGCAGCCAAACACTAGGATAAAACAGTACTTCTATAAGAAGGTAAATAACTCAGAGCATCCACACTGCATCGGTAACAGCGGGGCACATCAACTGCTTTATACCTTGTCTTTCAGAATATTTATGTGAGTTTTACCTACCTAGACCATACCACTATTGTACTGTACCAAAATACAAATTTGATCATATGTTGAGGGAACCCTGCAGGTGGTGGCAGCAGGTAGAAAGGCTAGCTGCAAAGAAGTGAAAATAAAAACTTGATTCAGATTTACTTTGCCAAACTGGATCAAACTTCAGGGAGTCTAATGCCAGTTGGTTTATTCCTAATAAATATAACACAGTATAATCTGGAAAAAAAGTGCACAGGAAATATAATGACAATGAAACTCAACTCAGGGTACATGACATTTCTTTCAGGAAGATGGGTTCAAAAGACAGGCTACCTGTATTAGCTTAAATGCCTAAGGAAGAATCTGGCCTGGTCTTCATCACACAGATAGCGTATGGTGCTATTAATTAACCTCTGGTCCTGGTTGTGGAGGCATGGGGAAGCCTTTGGCTATGCAGATAATGTAATGGTCATTTAAACTATTGGGTTCTCTGGTCCTGGTTGGGAGTGATTGGGGGAGCCCCTTGGCTGTATAAGTAATGTCAAGGACATTTAGATTAGTCGCTACCTCCAGTCCTGGTTGTAGAAGTTTGATACAACCTAGCCTAGCAGACAATGCAGGCTGTTAATTGCCTCCAATTACCAGCTTTCTCAATAGAAAAATAGGTTTTTATATCTATTCCTTTGAGAGGACAATCATGTGTGCTTAAAATTCCTGCTTGATCTGGAGATCTGTGGGTGCAAGGATTGTTTGTGAAGTGCTCCCAACAGTATTATGTCACATCAGTAGGCTCAACAATTCAATAGTGCATGGATATTTATAGCTAAAGTCCTTCTGTCTCAAAAACTATCCTCCAGCATTCACTGCTTGTGGGGCAGAAATCTCGAGGGCGGGGGGAAGGGAGGGAGTCCGGCGACAGAGTCTCAGGGCAGTCCGGCACCAGGGCTTCCCGCGCCGCCAGCGGAGGATCCCACATTCACGCAGCTGTCAGTGGGCTGGCCAGCGGCTGCATCGGCAAGGTTCCAGGGTTCCAAAAGCTGGGAATCAGGCGGAGAGACCATGGACACGTGGAGTCCGGTTTTCCAAAGCTTTTATTGTTCATGGCATGGTGAATGGATGCAGGTGTTGTGTGCTTCCCCCGCCAAAGGCCAGGGGAGACCAGTCTTATAGGGAAGGGAGAAAGGGGAGGGAATAACTAAATTACCTACGCCCCTGGCCTTTTGATAATTCATTAATATTTAAATCTCTGGAGGTAGAGACTTGTTAATCACGCCCTCTACCTGTCCTACGTGACTGAAAGTAACAGATTAAATGGAGTTACCTCGTCCAAGGCCCAACAACTGCTGTCTGTTTTTGATGAATGTTGAAAGATAACAGAATAGTGATAAAATTGTATTAGTTGATGAGAATAGGTCCTGACTGTACAAGCCTGACTCAAATGATTTCTCCTCCATCTTTTCTTTTTTAGTTTTCCCATGGCCATGGACATGCACGCTTCTCTAGATAGCCTTTTCTTCAAACAAAACTCAGTGATAATCCAAATTTTCTGTGAATGCTTAGAATCAGTTATTTTGCCTGTCTTTTAGACATTTGATATTTGTAGAAACCATCTGCCTTCGATCCTTATATTATAGGCAACACACACATAGCCTAAACTAACAAGCAGTGACTTCTCTCAGCAGTTAGAATCTCCAAGGTCTTCTATTGTTGGGAAAGCTTAGCTACATGGGTGACTCTGATGTGAACTGCCATTCTGTCTAATCCGTAAAATTCTGTGAGACTCATCTGTGCATAAAACACAGGACTTGTTCACCTCATGTATTATCATAGGAAGCCACACTTCAGACTGAAATACCACTGATGCTTCAAAAGCACTGGGGGTATAGAGCCTTATGTGTGGGTTAGCACTTGACTTGCACTGCTTCCTGGCAGGCTGGGTTTGTGCACAGGGAAACAGTGACTGTGCACAACTGTGTCATAGCTGCTGGCACAGAGATACACAGCAGAGTCATCCAGCTCTACAGTCTTGATGTGAAGATTCAAATGAGCATTATCTGAAGACTGAGGTGAGAAGCGACTTGGGACCGTTTCATTTACAATGGGTTGTTTATTATTGAAGCTAAACATAATCTTCAGCAAATGCTTAGAGTCTTGCTTGTACCAGTACATAGTATTGTGCCCCAGATTTTGCTCACATTTGAAAGACACTTCATTTCCCACCTTTATGACATGATACTTTGGAGTCTGAAAAACAGCTGTCTCCAAAGGGCCTATGAAAAAAATAATCAGAATTCAGTAAAATTTTAGAGTAGGCATGCACAAGGAATTCAAACAGGATCATATCTCCTTGCCTAGGAACTCAACTACTCACCTACTCCCAAGAGACAGAAGACTACACAGCTTAGAAGCCTACAGCCCATGACTGGGTCAAGGTAGGACAGATAAGTTCTACCTCAGAGTTCTACTGCAGCTATCAGACCAGGTTGTAGGTTCCACTGTAGTTGACATGTGATTTGTCTGTCTACCACCAGAGCCAGAAAGGTATTGAGTCATAAATACACATAAATACACACACACACACACACACACACACACACGAGAGAGAGAGAGAGAGAGAGAAAGAGAGAGAGAGAGAGAGAGAAAGGGAGGGAGGGAGGGAGAGAAGGAGAAAAGGAGGGAGGAAGGGAGGAAGAGAGAGAAAAACAGAGAGACAAAGACAGAAACAAACTGAGTGAGACAGAGACATTGAGAGACAGAGATAAAGACAGAGAGACAGAGTGAAACAAGAGACATAGACAGAGAAAGACAGAAAAATTTTGGTAATACTACCAACAGTAAATTCAGGTGGTACATGTGTGTTTTACTGAACACAGAAACAACATAAGGCTACATCTGTGAAGGAAATAAGATCTACAGGTCTTCCTGAAAATGCAGAGGTGATTTATTTGTTTCAGACATTAAATACCAACATAGTGCAAAGCAAGAAAGAAACAATATCATTCTTAGGATATTAATATTCTGAAAGTAATAAAATGAATTGAATATAGGTGTGGGGCCTTAACACTTTTAATTCCAGCACTTAAAAGGCTGAGGCAGGAAAATTGCTGAGTTCAAGGCTAACCTGGGCCATAAAGTGAGTATCAAGCCAGCCAGAGTTCAAGAGCAAGATCCTGTCTCACAAAAACAAATTTAGAAAATATATAGATTACATGTGGATTAAGGGTATAAAGTTCATATTATGAGGAAATCAGATATTCATTTTTAAGCACTTCATACAGCACCCTGTTTTTTTTCATCTGCAAAACAGTGGGCTAAAGTCAATAATTTTAAAATTCTGTGAACATTAATTACTCCCTTTAGCACATACTATTTCATTGCCTCACAAAGCTTACATGGGAAATGATTCAGAGGAGAAAGTAAGAGAGTCAAAAAGAGAAGGAGATAAAAAAGGGAAGGGAAGGAAGACAGGGAGGAAGGGGAAAAGGGAGGGAGAAAATTTGGTGGAGAAACCAAGGTAGAGGAAGAGAGAAAAAAAGGAAGGCAGATAATAAGGAAAAAAAAAAAAACCCTAGGAAACAAGGAAGAGGTGGGTGGGGGAGGCATTTTAAGGGACAGGTCACAATGGTGATCATGACCATGCAAAAACAGTGAGAATTCTTGAAGTCGATTTAAAGTAATTATCTACCCTGCTATTTTCTGCCAATATTCTTAACACAATCAGGTGAACAGTGCCTAGAAATGATGGTGAAATGACCCTGACCCAAGGAAACGTTCTTTACAGGAAGCAATGTCAGTTCCAAATACTGTTATATATTTTAAAAGAACTTTTAAAAAAATATTATGATTTTTGCCTGAAGCATAGGCAGAAACAAGTTTTGATGTAGAGTTTCCTTCCTGGTAGCTCTAGCCACGCTGGAGAGAGGGTGGCTTGAACAGGGAAGCCAGAGCTGACTGCCATCCCCAGCAAGGGCTAGAATTCAGTGAGGAAAGCAAAGGGGGTTGAAAATGAAGCAATTTTAGCTTGGCTGTCACCTAAAATTAGAAATGTCTAGAAGCAGTAGGGATGAGGCAGAGGCTGGAGAAGCACCAGAGCAAGCAGGAAGTGGACTGACTGGCAGCCAGGTCCTTATTTTATCACTAAGTCTGAATTTGGCTTTCTTTAAACTCCTATCTGGTCATGCTGAAGAGTGTGTCTCAGTGGGAGAAGCGTACATGTTCATCTGTTTGATATATGAAATCGCCCACCTTGGACCAAAACTCCCATGGTTACTTCTGCCTCGAGTGACTTTAATAAGAAGAGATTTCCTGAGAAATCAGGAGACAGTGCTCTACCAGATCAGGGTGAAGAGAAAGTCTCACAGTTGGCCATGTTACCTGCCCTATTACCCTGTTACCCTGTTACCCTGTTACCCTGTTACCCTGTTACCCTGTTACCCTGTTACCCTGTTACCCTGTTACCCTGTTACCCTGTTACCCTGTTACCCTGTTACCCTGTTATCCTGTTACCTGTTAGTGTGGCACAGGAACCCATGGAGATGTCATTGTCACAGGTGTTCCATCTCTCTGTGCTCAGACTGTTTCTCACATCTCCTACAGAATAAGGAACAAGGCAGCCTGGTTTTTCTCTGCCTAGAGTGAGGCAGATTACAGTGGCACTGACCCAGAAGAGAAAATGATCAACATTCTCACGGGCAAAAAAAAAAAAAAAAAAAAAAAACCCAACAACAACAAAAAACACCCCATAAAAGTCAGCATACACACTAACTAATGTTATCTTGTGCCAGAAGGTTTATCAACCAGTTTTCCAAATAAAAATTCAGAGCAAGCCAAAGGAGACATTGTATTACAGTTCTTTTTTTAATTACCTTTACAAATTATCAGTTGTTTCACCTATGTAACTATTGAATCCTCATCTAACCTCTTACAACAGTTATATATGTTATTGATACTATTGTACAGATCCCTCAGTATTTAATCTAGCTTCTTGAAAGGAACAATTAACAAAATTAATTTGTAATAATATGATATGCAAGCCTTTTGGTTAACTTTAAAAATGGTTAGATTTTACCTTATTTTCATTATTGGGAGGACGTTGCAGATATTTTAATCAAGTGCTCAAGGGAAAACTCCAAGAGATTCCAGATTTCTATGCACAAAATTATAGCTCCTTGCTATTAATTTTTAATTTTGATGTTAGATATGTGTGCGTTTGCCTTTTCTGATGTTCATAATTCTCAGAGGATTTTGAAAGCAGCTCATGACAGAGAGAGTTAGATTTCAGCTTAGAAAATTGAGTTGGCAATCTTCAGTGTATTTCTTTGTTTTGTTCCAAGATGAGCTACATACATAATTAACCTTTGCCAAAAAGTGGATCATTATCCAGTTAAATTGTTTGGCTAGACTCTCACTTTGTGCAATATGATGGAATAGATATGGCGGCACGGGTAGGTATCCTAGAACTTACTTCTGCTGCCTAGCAACTGCACAGAGAAAATGTAATATTATGACATTCTTGGATTTCCACAAAGCAAGGGAAATTCCAAATTCGTTAAAAGTGAGATAGTGACTCAAGTAAAAACACATTGTCTTAGACCTATGTTCTGGGTGACCGTCAATGCACCCTGCTTTTTTATCTTTGAGTATCTTGATAGCATCAAAAATGTGTGCATCAGAGAGCAGGCCTGTTTCCAGGGTATTTGTAGACAGAGCTAGAAGTTGAAAATAGAGTCCAAATGGGACTGTGCTCCTGATATCTTCTGATACTGTTGCTATTTTAATAAAACATATGTCCAGAGGAGGTGTTTCCTATTATTACGTAAATTTATCTCTCTCCAAGAATGGAGAAGATCACACAGCAGATGAACAGCCAGCCACAAGCCATTCTTTGATGGTATAAACAGAAATTCTTTGAGGGAAACAGAAATGAGATTCTTGGTCTCTTTTGTCCTAACTAGTAGATTGTGTCACTGGTTTTGTGTTCAAACGTCCCAAGGAACCCCTGGTCTGTAGCATTCATTGCTGGACATAGAAGCTCACATCATACAAGACTGGACCAGACTAGAACTGACTGAGCTGGAACATAAGTGCAGCTTTCAGAGCTTCATATACTGCTTCCAAGGATGTATTCTCTACCTGCACCTACCTGTAGGTTTCCAGTTCTTGTACCCCCAACTACTTTCTAATTCCATGCAGGATCACATAAAAGAAGTCATCCAGACCATTTGCTGGGACTTCAGTGCAGAAAGAGGTCTGGGTTTCGCCATTCACCTGACAGCACTGGTTCACAGCCTCTGCAGACCACACTTTTCCGTGCTATAAATAAGTCAACGTTTCTTTTAACCCTCTCTCAAGCAGTGAATTCTCAGTGAATTCTTTCCTTAGAAGTCTGAATCTCAGAGCCACATCTCCCCCTGGTGGCCAGTGGAATAAAAAGCAGTCTAACTTTTTTCCTACTTGCTGCCTGTTGATTTTTGTTTCTCAAATATATTCCACCTCAAGGTTGAGGTTATGGGACAGAATCAACATCAATGTGAGCTGACCAAAAGGAGTGAAGACATTAAAAAAGACACTGTGTATCTCTCTCCCTTTGGCTTTCATGAAATGGAAACAGTCTTCAAGATATTAAAATACTGGGAATCATACAGGGCCCACCAGAAGGGCAGCTTTTCTCCCAGAAAGAGATTTGCAAGTTATCAGACCATACTTTTCAGAAGGCTAGAGCTGAAACAGTAATGGACTGGACCACACCTTGATGTGCAGAGACTGTTTAGATATACATTCCTCTGGCCCCTCTGTTTAAAACTAAAGCTAAACTGCTTATTGAAAGCCTAAAACTAGACTCGGGGAGTCACTGGATTTATTTATTTATTTTTTGACCCTCTTCCCAATGTGAGCTCAATGAATAAATTCCCCCTTTCTGCTTTTTACCATTCAAACAAAATGCAAAAGTAAGCAAAGGGATACGAACTCCATGGGAAGACCATTAGAGTCAACTAACCTGGACCTTTAGGGCTCTCAGTGACTGAACCACCAACAAAAGAACATACATAGGCTGGAAAAGGTTGATCCCGGGACTGGCTAAGGCCATGAGGAAAAAAGGGGCCTCTCTGGGTGCTGCTAGAAGAGAGATGCCGTTGCCTCTGTACACCCTTGGCTTCAGAAGCACATTTCACAGGAAAAGAGAAAGAGCCATTGTCCGCAAAGGACACAAGCCTCACTGAAGTTTCCATTCCCACTCAGCCGGAGAGGTCACACAAAGCACATGGTCTGGGGCCCAGCCAAGGCAGTAAGCTATGAGAGTCACAGGCATTCTCGGCAAGTTTCCAAATGGAGAAGCTATAAGCCCAGCAGCTGAAACTGAACTGTAACTAGTGGATATTTGTTCTCTTGCTGTTCATCGTTTGAGGGAAAATATCAGACTCTGCAAATGATGTTTGAGTTCTCACCTTGACATCGTGTTTTTAACATTTTGGGAGACGGGAAGAAACTTTTAGAGAAGGGTGATTTGATGCCCTGAAGTATTGGTTGGGTTCCAAATTTTATGAAACACACGGGAATTGTCATTCAAATATTCTGGACCAGATGCCAATTGGGATCTTGTTGATAAATATTGAAAATGAGCCCTGGGGAATTTGAAGAGAATGACAATGTTTTGGAACTAGACCATGGTGACACTAACACAGCTGTATGGATCTGGCAAAGCTCATGAAGTTATCCATGTGAATCAATATTATGTATGTTATATGAGTTTTCTGTCAATAAAGCTGCTAAATACTCAAACATTGTTTAAACTTTAAACCACTGCCCACTTTTGACCAGGACTTAACAGTGATCCCTGGGACTCCTCAAAGCCCAGCCTCAATTTCATTCTTTCATCAGCTTCACGAAGATGACTTGCCACTTGTACAACTTCCTAGCAGGTACAGTTTCAGTCCTGTCAAGAGAAAGATGAAATCATTCCGAACCCTAAGTACTGTTTAATTATTTTGTAATACAGGATTCACATGAAGATAATATCACAAGCCAAGATATGGCAACAGACAAAAAAACTGACTCAAAAAATTTGGATATTGCAGTTACTAGACACTGATTTTTAAATAGTCTATGTTTTAACAAAGCAAATACAATGGGGAATTTTAGCAGACAACTGTAAACTATAGTCATGATCTAAATAGAAATTCTTAACTGAGTTGTACTGATTGCTTAATATATACACTCAGTATATTTGTTTATAAAGAGAATTCACAAAGCTTAAATAGAGAATAGATAGAGAATAGATAAACTGGAAAGATAAGGTGAAACTACTCAAACAAAATTAGAGAGACAGACAAAAAAAGAAAATAGAAATGAAAGCATGTTTATTAGGCCATCGGTGTAGGTAGATGATTGGTTATAAATCTAAGATCTTCTAGAGAGACAGATTACTAGAAAACCTTTGACTCACCTGTTCCACACTTTTAGACTCTGCCTGCACAAGTACCATCCAGGCCACTAGTGTACCTCCTAACAGCAGCAGGATACCTTGTGAACATAATGTCCATATCTAAGCAGCATTCCTATGGAGCAAGTCTGTGTTAACATGGAATTGATCATCACAGATGTAGCTGGCATTAAATGATACAGTTTATAATTTTATCAAGTCAGGCCTTTAAGGTAGTGGTCAGCTGCAACAGTGACAAACATAGGAGGTTCATGGCAATACCCTTCAGAGCTGATGCAACCAGTGGTTCTCAACAAGTTGGTGTTCCTTGTCATCTACCTCTACCACCCATTCTCTATCTCCTCTAGCGTTGCTCTGCTTTTCTGTGGGTTGTTCCTTGTTCAGTAGGATGGTCCAATCTTTACTCCTTATGGCAGTAGTCCTCAACCTTCCTAATGCTGTGACAGTTCCTCATGTTGTAGTGACCTCCAACCATAATTTTTTTGTTGCTACTTCATAACTGTAATTTTGCTACTATTATAAATCATAAAGTAAATACTTGTGTTTTTCAGTGGTCTTGGACAACCTGTGTGAAAGGGTCATTCTGCTCCCAAAGCCGTTGCGATACACAGGGTGAGAATTGCTGCCTTATGGCTTTGACTCCTTTTGGTACATCTACTTTTTTTCTTGTGACTGACTCACTCAACAAATCGCCACCTATCACCAAACTCAAAAATAACAGAAACTTGATCGAATTTCACTCAAATCCCGATCAACCTTTTTCTTTGTTTACAACATGGAAGAGCAAATTGGTGACCACATGGTATCTAATTTTAGAAACTCTATTTATATAATTTCAATTTTTCATGCTTACATTTTTGCATCACTGTAAAACTAAAACCAAACCAAACAAAAAACAGACAAAGAAAAACAAAACAAAACTAAAGCAACAAACATAGTTTCATTTTAGAAGTAACAGGATGTTTATTGTGTATTGTGGTTGTAGTATCAATTTCCTTCTCCTTCTTCTCATAAACCAAGATTTTGTATCCAACAGATCTGATTAATTCAGGAATAGGAACTACATCTGTGGCCGGTGAGTCAGGAGGAGTGAGGATCAACAGAGCACTGATCCTACTTCTACCTTATGAGTTAACTTTACCTGAACAATTGTCAATAAAAGAAATAAAAGATTTCTAATACAATGCAGTTAAAATGGAGAAAAAGTAGACTACATGAGTCACTTAGTTACTTGATGAAAGAATATTTGCTCAAGACTATTTACCAACTACATTCTGTGGCGTCTAGAGAAAATCTGTATGTCTGTGACCTCTGGCCTTCCCTCTATGAAATATCCTATCTTAGCCATTTAACTTCAGGTATTTATCTGTTAAAAAACAACTGCAATTTAAAATAAAGTCATGTAGACTTCCTTCTCCTAGGGAATATATGGTGTTAAGAAAGAGGCAGACACATGAGAGTTTGTGTACAGGAAGACGGTGTTTTTGCAAGGCTGTGGCTAAGCTGCTGGCACAGAAGTACACGGCTGAGTCTTCCAGCGTTGTGGGTTGGATTTTCAGAGTAAAATGTGAACCATCTGGCCTTTCAACTGAAAACTGATCCTTAAATAGTTTAGACTTACCCATGATGTTACCACTGTAGAAAGAAACCATAAACTCCATCTGCTGTCCTAAGATCTGTTTATACCAATAGAAATATAGGTGATTAGAAACTGGGTCACAACTGAGGGTCACCACTTGTTTCATAGCTATTACTTGATGACTTGGGAACTGTACAATGTTGGGTCCTGTGTGTCCTGTGGAAAGAGAAAGAAGATTAGTGGGATACTTGAAAATTGTCTCAATATGAAATGAAAACTCTAGAATTTCTAAGAACCCACCTGCTTCCAGGAGACTAAAAATTATCCAGCACAGGAGCCAGATATCCATAGTAGGTTCACAGCAGGAATGTAGTTTTTCCTAGCTTGAGTGACTGCACATAAGAAAGAGAGGAGGGGCATGCTGAGTTCCTATGGTGCCGTAGGCAAGATCTGACAGGGTTATTGGTGAGCAGCAAGAGTTACCATCTGCAGACTGCCCTCTATGGGAGAAAAGAAACCGGAATAGCATACAGCAGACACCTGAGGGTTCAGGATTCTGATCTGCCTATGAGATAGATCTGATGGTGTACACAAGACAGGGGGCCATTGCTGAGAGTAGTCAGAGGGAAGTCAGAGTTCAGCAAAGGATGTTGTAAGAATTAAGTCTTCCTCAGAAACATCAGGAGGTTTCTTCTTTGTTACTGTGGTGAGCAACAACTCAAAAGCATCAGACTCTACAACTAACAACACAGAGTACAAAGAGTTAGCATGAAGATTAAGAGGGGGAATGAAAGAGTCAAGCATGAAAACCTTGTTAAAAACCTCAATGGGAAAGAAAAGCAAGAGTTGAGAACCTGACCATAAGCAAAATGAGTAAACTAATCAATGGTAAAGATCAAATAAGGAAGGATTATCCTGGGATATAGGAACTCAAAGAGCTACTTGGGGAGAGCTGGGATTTCTCAGAAAAACTGTGAGCATATTTGGAGCTGTAATGAGGACAGAGGTACAGGCTCTTCTTGAAAAGAGAAATCATATAAGAATACCTATTGGAAGAGGATTGGTGAGAACAGTTAAGTGGTCCATAAAAGATTTCTCAGGACTACAAACCCTTGAAACAATTTAAACTTGAGCTTGCCAGTCCTTGTAGACAATGTTTTACTTCAAGTCAAAGCTGCTGCTTTGCAGACTCACAATTGGGCATCATGACATCAACATTAGCAGGTGGCATTGTGGTCTGAGGTTTTCGCTTCAGTCCTGTAGATGAATGAACTGAGTCTTCAGACTCAGGTGGACCAGTTATATCAGCAGTTTCCTGGATAGGAGGTTTATGTACAGGGAGGCAAGAGCTCTAAAGGGCTGTGTCTTGGCTACTGGCACAGAAGTATGTAGCTGCGTCGTCAGGCTGTAGGGCTGTGATCTGAAGGTCTAAGTAGGTTTTCTGTGAATTGTGAGGTTGGAATCGACTTGGGACAGTCTGATTGTCAACAAGTTTTTGATAGTTATAGGAAAACATGAGCTCTATGGACTTCTCAGCACTTTGCCTATACCAATACATAGCATTGTGGCCTAGATATTGTTCGCATATCAGGATTCTCTCACTCCCTGTGACTGCCACCAGATGTTTTGGTTTCTGGATAATTTTAGGGTTGACTGGACCTGTGGGAATAAGAAAACAAGTTTAATCCTCAAGATAATTGTAGATGGATGTTCTCTGTAAAATACAAGGGTGTACAGACCAAGACTAGGACCCACCTGCCACCAGGAGACAAAAGGCCAGCCAACCGAAGAGCATGGAGCCCATGACAATGTCATACAGGATGAAATCTCTGTCTTTTTCTTTGGATCCCAGCTATTTGGGTACCTTTTGCTGACCCTGTAAAAAAGGTTTGTTTGGATGCTGTTGCGTAGATGGTTTCAGCTCACACTTCCTCTTTGTCCTTTATGTTTGTCTGGGCGTAGGCTCCCAGACACAGACCGAGCTTCCTGGGGCTCGAGACAATTTCTTGTAACAGAAAATGGTACTCTCTTTCTTCTTTCTACTTTGTATTATGTCTCCTCCCCTGACAGATTCACTTCCCTTGGATAGATACCCTTCCTGCTGCCTCTCATGGATTCAGATTAGGCGTACCGGAGGCTTTCTCTCCTTCATCCTAAGAAAGGCAGCCTCATTGCGCATCAGAGCCTTTTCTGAAGCCACCTGTACATCATTTCAAGGCCCAGTAATTTAATGATAACTATATAAGAAGCACCTCAGTGAGTGCTGAGAGAGGCAGTAGAAGAATATGCTATTACCTGTTCTTTCCACTCCACTCCTCCCTCCTCCCCCCACCCTTCCCCCGCACACACACACTGGGAACACATCACCTCCTAGATGCCTTGCATATGGTAAGGAAACAAGGAAAGAAAGCTACAGGAGAACAAAGAAAGAGCATCTGACTCAAAGAGATCTGGCTCAAAGAGACCTAGCCAGGAGACATTTAGGACCAATACCCTATATATTCTGGGCATCCTAGTGTCTCTGAGCTCCATCCACACCATTTCTCAAACAGAAAAAGGAGCAACGTCCTATGTTCTACTTCCTTCCCAACTCCCTTCCCATTTGCCCTTCTCACCTAACCCATCAGCCTCAAGAGATAATATGAGGTCACAGCTCACCCTAGAGGATAAACGAGCACATTACACTCCTCTCTGTTTCTTCTTTTTTATTGGATATTTTATTTACATTTTAGATGTTATCCCCTAACCCATTCCCCCCCACACACACACAGAAACCCCCTATCCCATCCCCCCTCCTCCTGCTTCTATGAGGATGTGCTCCCACAGATTCCACCTCCCACTCTCAACTCCCTGGCCTCAAATTCCCCCACACTGGGGTATCCAGCCTTCATGGGACCAAGGATCTCCTTTCTCACCTATGCCCAACAAGGCCATCCTCCCCTACATATACAGCTGGAGCCATGGGTCCCTCCCTGTGTGCTCCCAGGCTGGTGGTTTAGACCCTGGGAGCTCTGGTTGGTTGCTATTATTGCTCTCCCTATGGGGCTGCAAACCCTTTTAGCTCCTTCAGTCTTCTCTCTAACTTCTCCATTGGGAACCCCTTGATCAGTTCAATGGTTAGCTGTGAGCATCCGCCTCTGAATATGTCAGTTTCTGGCAGACCTCTAAGGAGACAGCTATATTAGTCTCCTGTCAGCATGTACTTCCTGGCATCCACATCAGGGTCTACCTTTGGTGACTGCACATGGGATGGATACCCAGGTGAAACAGTCTCCAGAAGGCCCCTCTTTCAGTTTCTGTCCCACACTTTGTCTGCATATTTGCTCCTGCTGGAGAGATGGCTCAGTGGTTAAGAGCACTGACTGCTCTTGCGGAGGTCCTGAGTTCAATTTCCAGAAACCACATGGTGGCTCACAACCATCTGTAATGGGATCTGATTGATGCCCTCTTCTGGTATGCATGAAGACATAAATGCATATTAAAAAAAAAAAACATGCTCAGATAGTCACTGGAAAATGACACGGTGATCCTTTCTGTTCTCATTTCCCCTCATGGTACCTGAGTGAGTTTGAGATACACAGAAAGATTAGCCAGGGAGTTGAAGGTAGGGTGATCCATAGATTAAGGAGGCATTTGAAGCCTTGAAGATGTATAGGCTGCAAACATCAGCTCTTGGTGAAACACCCAAAACGAATTAAAAAGTATCTACTGAACACATTCCTACTTGCCAGGCTCTGCTCAAACACTAGGAACAGAGGGAGAAAACAGACTATTTTGAAATAGGCTACCTTAGTTCATTTAAAAATCACTAGTGGCAGACCACCACCAGCAGCTCTGCACCCAACCTCACCAAACCCAGATGAAGCGGGGCTACCAGGAGCTCTAACCAGGGCAGTATCTCAGGTAAGGAATCAGCAACACTCACCCCAAACAGGGAGTAACCGGGGCACACAGGGACCCAGTAATTCACTCCTGCCAGGAGCACTGGTACCTTCCGGTCTGGGCCTGAGCGCTCAGCACATCCCGGGAGATAGCTCTGAACCCAATCTCACAGAACCCAGAGGAAGTGGGCTCTCAAGAGCTCTAAGCCGGGCAGTATCTTAGGTAAGGAGGCAGCAACACTCACACCAAATAGAAAGTAACTGGGACCACTGGGACCCAGGAATTCACTCCTGGGTGGGCGTACCGGTTCCTTCCTGTCTGGGCCCAAGCATAGAGTAGATCCCAGGAGGCAGCTCTGTACCCAACCTCACAAAACCCAGAGTGGCAGGGCTCTCCGGAGTTCAGGTTCAGTTCATAGCAATACTCTACCCAAACAGGGGGTAACCAAGACCCACAGGGACCCAGGAATTCACTCCTGGCCCAGAGCACTGGTTCCGTCCTGTTTCTGCCTGAATACTGAGCAGAGTTTGGACCTCAGCTCTAACCCCAGCAGCAACACTCATCCCAAATAGTTCTGACACAACCAAGATAATAGGAAAGACAAGGCTCCAGTCAGAGACAGCTCAGGTAGCACCAAGGAGATCTAGATGGGGAAAGGCAAGTGCAAGAATACAACCACCAGCAACCCAGAGTACTCAGCTTCATCAGAACCTAGTTCTCCCACATTAGAAAGTCCTGAATTACCCATATCACCAGGAAAGCAAGAGTCAGATCTAAAATCACTTCTAATGACGATGATAGACAACTTTAAGAAGGACATAAATAACACCCTCAAAGAAATTGAGAACACAGATAAACAGGTGAAAGCCCTTAAAGAGGAAACACAAAAATCCCTTAGAGAATTATAAGAGAACACAACTAAACAGGTGAAGGAATTGAACAAAAACATCCAGGACATAAAAATGGAAGTAGAGACAATTAAGAAATCACAAAGGGAGACTACCAGGGATATAGAAAAGCTGGGAAAGAAATCAGGAGTCATAGATGCAAGCATCACCAACAGAATACAAGAGATAGAAGAGAGAATCTCAGGTGCAGAAGATACCATAGAAAATATTAACACAACTGTCAAAGAAAACACAAAATGCAAAAAGTTCTTAACACAAAACATCCAGGAAATTCAGGACACAATGAGAAGACAGAACTTAAGGATAATAGGTATAGAAGAAAGTGAAGATTCCCATCTTAAAGGGCCAATAAATATCTTCAACAAAATTATAGAAGAAAACTTCCCTAACCTAAAGAATGAGATGCCGATAATCATCCAAGAAGCCTACAGAACGCCAAATAGACTAGATCAGAAAAGAAATACCTCCCGTCACATAATAATTAAAACACAAAATGCACAAAAAAAGAAAGAATTTTAAAAGCAGTAAAAGAAAAAGGACAAGTAACATATAAAGGCAGACCTATCAGAATTACACCAGACTTCTCACCAGAGGCTATAAAAGCTAGAAGATCCTGGACGGATGTCATACAGACCCTAAGATAACATAAATGCCAGCCCAGGATATTATACCCAGCAAAACTCTCAATTACCATAGATGGAGAAACCAAGATATCCCATGACAAAACCAAATTTACACAATATCTTTCCACAAACCCAGCACTACAAAGGATAATAGCAGGAAAGCACCAATATAAGGAGGGCAATTATACCCCAGAAAGAACACAAAAGTAAGCCTCTTCCAACAAACTCAAAAGGAGATAAACACACAAACAATGCCTCTGCTGTTAACAAAAATAACAGGAAGCAATAATCCCCTCTCCTTAATATCTCTTAACATTAATGGATTCAATTCCCCAATAAAAAGACATAGGCTAACGGGCTGGATACACAAACAGGAAAACAAGGGAAAACCCACACTCACATGGAAATTGAACAATACTCTACTCAATGATAATGTGGTCAGGGAAGAAATAAGGAAAGAAATTAAAAACTTTTTAGAATTTAATGAAAATGAAGACACATTATACCAAAACCTATGGGACACAATGAAAGTGGTGCTAAGAGGAAAACTCATAGCTCTAAGTGCTTACAAAAAGAAACTGGGGAGGGTATACACTAGCAGTTTGATAACACACCTGAAAGCTCTAGAACAAAATGAAGCAAATACACCCAAGAGGAGTAGACAGGAGGAAATAATTAAAGTCAGGACTAAAATCAACTAAATAGTAACAAAAAAACTATACAAAGAATCAATAAAACCAGGAGTTGGTTCTTTGAGAAAATCAACAAGATAGATAAACCCTTAGCCAGACTAATCAGAGGGCAGAGAGACAGTATTCAAATTAATAAAATCAGAACTGAAACGGGGGACATACTAACAGAAACTGAGGAAATCCAAAAAATCATGAGATCCTACTACAAAGCCTATACTCAACAAAATTGGAAAATCTGGATGAAATGGACAATTTTCTAGACAAATACTAGTTACCAATGTTAAATTAGGAGCAGATAAACCATCTAAACAGTCTCATAATCCTGAAAGAAATCAGAAGCAGTCATTAAAAATCTAGTCACCAAAAAAAGGTCTGGGACCAGATGGTTTCACTGCAGAATTCTATCAGACCTTCAAGGAAGACCTCATACCAATTCTTTTCAAACTGTTCCACAAAGTAGAAATTGAAGGAACACTGCCCAATTCATTCTATGAAGCCACAATTATGCTCATACCTAAACCACACAAAGACCCAACAAAGAAAGAGAACTTCAGACCAATTTCCCTAATGAATATTGATGCAAAAATACTCAATAAAATTCTCAAAAACCGAATCTAAGAACACATCAAAACAATCATCCATCATGATCAAGTAGGCTTTATCCCAGGAATGCAGGGTTGGTTCAATATACGGAAGTCCATCAATGTAATTCACTATATAAACAAATTCTCAATTGAGGAATCTCGAATGGTTGTGAAGCACCAAAAGAAGTGTTCAACATTCCTAGTCATCAGAGAAATGCAAATGAAAACAATATTGAGATTCCACCTCACACCAGTTAGAATGGCTAAGATTGAAAACACAGATGACAGCAGATGCTGGTGAGGATGTGGACAAAGAGGAACACTCCTCCACTGTTGGTGGGATTGTAAGCTGGTACAACCCCTATGGAAAGCAGTCTGGAGGTACCTTAAAAAATTGAACATAGTTTTACCTGAGGACCCAGCTATATCACTCCTGAACATATATCCAAAAGATGTTTAAACATACAACCAGGACACATGCTCTACTATGTTCATAGAAGCCTTATTTATAATAGCCAGAAGTTGGAAAGAACCCTGATGTCCTTCAACAGAGGAATAGATACAGAAAATATGGTATATTTACACAATGGAGTACTACTCAGCTATTAAAAACAATGAGTTCATGAAATTCTTAGGCAAATGGATGGAGCTTGAGAATGTCATCCTGAGTGAGGTAACCCAATCATAAAAGAACATACATGGCATACAATCACTGATAAGTGGATATTAGCCCAAAAGCTCACAATACCTAAGACACAATGCATAGACCACATGAAACTCAAGAGGAGGAAGGAAGACCAAAGTGTGAGTGGTTTTTTTTGTTTTTGTTTTGTTTTGTTTTTTTTTAGAAGGAGTAGCAAAATACTCAACCAGAGCTCCCAGGGTCTAAACCTCCAGGCTGAGAACAGAAAGGGAGGGACTCATGGCTCCACTTGTATAGGTAACTGAGGGTAGCCTCGTTAGGCAACAGTGGAAGTGGAGGGCCATGTTCCCCGAAAGATTAGATTTATAGTGTTGGGGAATTCGAGAGCAGGGAGGCAGGATTGGGAGAATGGTGGGAGCACACCCTCATAAAAATTGGAAGAGGGGGTATGGGATTAGGGGTTTTGGGGGAGAAAGGAAGTGGAGATAACAGTGAAAGGTAAATATGTAAAATATCAAAAAAAAAAAAAAAAAAAACCCAAACCAGATAATGGGTCTAGGAAAAAAAAAGATAGTTTACTTATTTCAAACAATTTTCAAAGGTTTCCAGGAGATGCTTATTGGCTGAGATCTTATTTTAAGCTCTTCACAAAAGAATTTATGTCTCTGTTTAATATTCTCAAGAGAGATGCAAATCCTAATTTTTCTCAACAATTAATTGATAAAAGAGGAGTAATTTTTACAAAAAGTAGAAGAAGCTCTCATTAATTTATATATTATATAGATTGATATAGATTGATTAATTGTTGGCTGTTTTATAATAGTCCTTTGATAAAAGAAATTATTAATAAAGAATTATATTTCTTTAAATAGTATCTTCATGACTCTCTGAGGGTGGAAGGGGCATGCCTTGTTTACTCTTAACTTTCTAAAACTGAAAGCTCATGGCAAATCTGCTGCTGATTGCTTCTGGCATCGCTGAGACCAATAAAAACTAAGCCACAACTATGTGGAAGGACCCTTTTACTCTTAAATGGAATGGCCAGGACCCAGTTCCTACATGGGGCCAAGGATTGATATGTATGTTTGATACCACAGAAGGCACAGCTAAATGGCCACCAAAAAGATTAATGAACTAAATAGATACCCCCACAAAACCAGGCCCAATTATAAATAAGATGAATAACAATTGACATCCAGGGAAGAGAAATTTCCCTGAGAATTCTCTTCTTTTTTCCTTTCCAGATAAAAAATTAATCACTGGTGATGTCTGCTGTTAGGAGTTCTAATCCTGATGCTGTCTTCTGGACTTATACTACTCAGACCTCCAATGGGCCTTTGACAAGGACGTCAAACAGCTATAGACTGACATCACTAATCTGAAGAAATCCCTCCTTTCACTGTCTGATGCAATCCCCCCAAATTGCAAAGGACTTTATTGGACTTGATTTTCTCTTTTACAATAGAAAAGATTGTGTACAGCTCTAGACTGTGTACAGCCCTTAAAGAAGAATGCTGCTTTTACATAGACAAAACAGGTATGATTAAAGAGAGCATGAAAAAGGCCAGAGAAGGTCTTGAGAAAAAACAGAGAAAGAAAAATGAGAGCTTGTTGAAGAATTGGTCTTCAACCTTTCCATGATTGTTAACCCTACTTCCTTCCATCTTGGGACCATTAATTAGGTTATTTTTGCTTATTTCCTTTGGTCCCTGGGACTTAAATAGGCTGACTAACTTTGTGAAACAACAGATAGATAATCTGATAGCAAAATCTATTCAGATACATTATCATAAGTTATCTATGGAGGACCACAAGTTTCTAGATGAGGATGTTACTCTATCCAGGGTGCTCCCAAGTCCCATCTCCATCCAACCTAAACGAGGGGACTTCTGCCCCTAGACCAAGCAGTGAGGGGCCACCCAGAACCCCCTCTGTCTGGCGATCTGAACTCTTGCTTAGGCTGAGAGGCTAAGCACTGCGAGGGAATATAAATAAAAGTTAAAAATATGTTTCTGGGTTCCCTGAGGGACAAGCCTGACTGCATAGGGGTTGATGTCAAAAGTATCCCCTCTCCAGGCAAAAGACATTGGGATGGGTATGGCCCTCATGCCTCACTGGACAATGACAGAAGGACTGGAGCCATTACAAAGTCCCCTTTAATTACTGGAGGTCAGGCCTCTATCCCCGCCTTGGCAAGATTAGAATCGCCACAACCCTTCTATATTTGGAGAAGGGAGGAGATGTCAGGGGCAGCCCTGCTTATACACTGAAGGCCTAAAATCAGCCATAAGCCTAAAATCAGCAATAGGCCTGACATACATGCCTGCTAACACAAAGTTTTGGGTCTCTATGAAAAAACACTGAAACAGATGTCTATAAACTATTGTAAACAGGCAGCTTTTGTAGAAATCTACCAGCTTGAGTAGTTATAGACCTTGTAAAGAGGCAGCCTTGGCAGATAGTACCAACTTAGATAAGGACAGGTGAAGCATAGGCAGAGTCATAGTGACCTGACCCCTGAACCTTCACCCAGCTGATACCCTGTTCTGAAAGATATCTGTATTCCCCCTGAACATCTATGCTCCTGTGTCATCCCCTTCCCCACATCCTGCATTTTTGTGTTTATAACCCCTGTGTTAAAAAGTAAAAATCATGATTTGATAATAATAAAAAAAGAAAAAAAAAAGAAAAAAATCACTAGCAAATAATGTTACTCTTCTTGAATGCTGACAGTGGGGGTAACAGTGCAAACTTTGGGAAATTTTAAATGTAATTGATTTTAGGAATCTAAATAATTTCATCTTCTGGTTTCCCCTGAAATTTGGATGCAGATAAATAATTGAAATAATTATTTACAACCCTCTGCTAAATATTCAGACTATTCAGGCAACCATCAGCCAAGATGTCTACTCTTCTGTAGCAGAAACTCCAGTGTTCCCCAACTCTATCATAATGATCTATAGGGATGTGTGGTGAATTCAGCTTCTTAGTAGTTGAATAAATGAATGCAATGATAAATAATAAAAGATCACATGGAACGGGTAAGTCAAAATACTTTATGTGTTTCCAGAAAGGTATTATTGGCATTGACATATATGTATGTATGTATGTATGTATGTATGTATGTATGAGGCTTTGCATTGAATATGACATCTTAAGATGTAAGACTGGCATGTAACCAACTAAAATAAATTTATCTGATGTGAATAGAACATTTGTACTTTAAAGGTGGTCATGGAACAGTAGCTTTTCAGTGTGTGCCAAACATTGTTTAAAAGAGCAATGAAAATGGGAGAGAGATAGTTCCTTCCCTCCCTCCCTCTCTCCCTCCTTCCCTTGCTCCCTTCTTCCTTCCTTCCCTCCCTCCTTCCTTTTTCTGTTCTTTCCTTCTTTCATTTATCTTCATTTCTCTCTCTCTCTCTTTTTTTTAAACACAGAGCTTCTCTAGAACTAGCTCTGTAGACCAAGCTGGCCTTCAACTCACAGAGATCTCTCTTCTTCTACATCCCAACTCCTAGAATTAAAGGCATGTGATGCCAACACTTGGCAACATTTCCGTTCTTAATTCTTTCTTCTTGTCAGGATCCCCTTATTCTTTGGACACTCCATTGCTTTATGACACAAAAAATATCCCCCCCCTTTTTTTTATAAGAGCAAGAATATTTAGAAAACAGGGTGTGAGTTCTAGATATGCGTTTGGGGTATATCACTGTTGCCAGGGCATTAGAGTAATTAAGGTAAGGAGCATATGCAGCATACAGACAACTGCATATTAGTTGGGAGTTCACTAATATTTTCAGTTTGTTCTAGTTCTGACCCTCTCCCTTTCTTTGACTGCAGTTTTCTGAGGAAGTGCTGAGAAACTCAGCATCTTTTATCCTTAATGGGTTTACATATGTGTTCACCCTGTCCATATGCAGCCAGTTGACTATTTTGGCTGTCTCCCTTGCTCACCTGTTAACATCCTCCCAACCCTGCTCTTGTTCTGACTCCTCAGGCCCTAAAGACAGTATATAGAGGGCTTCCTCATGTTGGCCCAGTTTCTCACATCCCATGCAAGCCCTGTGTTGCCCAAATGACCTTCTCCATTTGCTGTGGCTTCAACAGCATTTGTGAGGCTGCTTAATGTGTCCCATTTACACTAAACACCAGACTGAACTGAGAATATCCTCTTCACCTTATACCAGTGATTCTTAGCTTATGAAGTGTTACTTTCCCTTTGTATTTTGGCTGTCCCATTTGCTTATGTCATATATTGTATGCCTTACTAAAATGTTTTGAATGACATTAACTTAATTTAGAATAATCCATGGGCATTAGATTAGAGATGTTAAAAGAGACCATTTCTTCCCAGTAATCTAACACATTAGCCAGGAAAGTAGTTAGAGAAGCTAAAAAACAAAATGCAATGCTTTAATATAGGAAAAGAAAATTCAATGTCTGGTTCCTCTTGATCCTGCCAATGCAAAGTTCAATATATTTACTTGAGCTCAATAAGGCCCCAGTTTAATTGAGTCTTTCAAGGCCACTAAACCATGTGCATGGGAAAGACAAATAACAAATACAGTCTAATTAAATATAAACTGAAGCTTATGATCAACCATGTGCTTAAATTCCCCATAGCTCATGCCTCTTGTTATATAAAATGACATAAAAGGAAACCCCACACAGTGTCTAGCAAGATCAGTTCTTGTTATAACTGAGAATTCACTGGTATCATTAAGCACAGATATTTTGTACAAGGAGTAGAAAAGAATATATCATTATGGGGTCAGAGAACTTTTATTATCTTTATCAAGTATTCTAGACTTATTCAGAGAGCATCAGACATCAAAGACAGCCTTGTGACAGAATTATAGGCCTAAGAACATGTAGACTATTCCCGGATATGTTTTTTTTCAGATTTGTTCAATTACTGTATATAATTATATAAATTATACACATTCATATATAC
Organism: Arvicanthis niloticus; assembly: GCF_011762505.2. NCBI lineage: Eukaryota > Metazoa > Chordata > Mammalia > Rodentia > Muridae > Arvicanthis > Arvicanthis niloticus. Next base: position 22,610,986 of record NC_047672.1, read on the forward strand.
AGACAATTTCATTTTTATTAAGGATACCTTAAGAATATTAAGCATATATAACCTTATGGTAATCACATCTTAATATTCTGACTAGCTTCAGACATCAATATGATTTTCATTCACAGCCAGCTAACACAGGACCTACAAGCTTGCCATTTTCTGAACCATCTGCCTAACATCTTATTTCAAGAATGGTATGCTCATCATTATCAGTCTTCAACGTGAATTTAGATAGTATGAAAGCTATCATCTCATTATAAAAGTGATCATTTATTTTAATATCTATCATATAAAATATGGCCAGCACATGGAAGGTCAACATTATTGCTTAGGAAGAGACTAAGATAAAAGAAGTCTAAAGTGCTAGAAAGATGGTTCAGGTATGGAAGTACATACTATTCTTGCAGAGGACCCAAGTGAGATACCCAGAACACACAGCTGGTAATTCACAAATGCCTTTAATTCTGTCTCTAGGAGATACAAAATTCTCTTTAGAGTTCTTTGGGCACTGAACTCAAGCTTAAAAACAAATTCAGGTACACACATATTTACATGTCATTAAAGATATAATACTTATTTAAAAAAGGGAAATGATCAACTTTCAAAATGTTGTTTAGCCACTGTATTAAGTGATCTGCATGCACACAGATGTAGAAATGTTACTAGAATGACTAAGGGCTGGAATATCCTCCCGTATGGCTGCTACCACTATTTGATGACTGAACAAATGTTCATATAAGTCAAGCAGAACCATGTTCTGTTGTCTTGGATTTTGGGCAAAAGGAGGTAGTGAAAATTATATTACCTTATCCTTACATTCCTCCCTGGAAGCCTCCATTTTTTTCCCTCTCAGAAGGAGTGAAAGTGATAAAGCCCAGGTAGGACCACCAGAGGAAGCATTGTTGAACAGATCAGTACTCGGTACATGAGCCTATTATTGTAAGAAGTTCTGCACTGAGACATATCATTCCTATAGACCCAAATCTCAGATGAGTCTGGGAGAGTTCTAAGGGAGATAAGGAATGGTCCAGCTCCTGGCATTGTTACAAGAATCAGATTGTTGATGAGAGTGAGATGTCTCTCCTTCCAGGTACTCTTTCTTCTCTTACTTTTTAATATTTTCTGACTCTTGGGAATTAATAAATGGCAGCTTCCTACCTTAGAATACATTTAGTTAGTGAATATTGAGTGTCTATATTGGCCCAACATTTAAGGCCATTTTTTTTTTACAATAGCCTTGGATAAAAAACCCATCTTTCTTTTGTTTTCTCCCCTTCATGTGGAATTCTTAAGTTGTGTGATGGTTTATATATGTTCAACCCAGGAAGTGGGCACTAATAGTGGCACTATTAGAATGTATGGCCCTGTTGGAGTAGCTGTGTCCCTGTGAGTGTGTGCTTTAAGACCCTCATCCTAACTGCTTGGAAGCCAGTATTCTGCTAGCAGCCTTCAGATGAAGATGTAGAACTCTCAGCTCTTTCTGCATCATGCCTGCCTGGATGCAGCCATGTTCCCACCTTGATGACAATGAACCTCTGAACCTGTAAGGCAGCTCCAATTAAATGTTGTCCTTGTAAGAGTTGCCTTGGTTATAGTGTCTGTTCACAGCAGTGAAACCCTAACTAACACAGAAGTTGGTACCAGGAGTGGGATATTCCTGTGACATCCTAATGAGGTTTTTGGGATGACTGTGGAAGGACTTTGGAACTTTGGGCTAGAAGAGCCATTGGGATGTTAAGAACTCTGTGGAATGTTCTGTAGGAACATGGAAGATAATATTGTGAACAGTTCAAACAATGAAGACCTGGCTTGTGAAATTTCAGAGGGAAGATTAAAAACTCTTATCAGGGCCATTGCTATTTTGATTGTAAAGATTCTGTGGTTTTGGTTAGCTGGGGCTGTAGAATCAGCTGTTGTTAACAGGATACCAAAACTACTAAAGTGAATCCTTTGCATTACTGGAACAATTGATGCTGGTTAGCTGGAGCTAAGAAATTAGCAGTGATTAAGAAGAGATCAGCATCACCAAGGTGAAATCTTCTGAAAAGTGTTTCCTGAGAGTACAGAGAAGTTGTGTTCCAAAAACAGATGTTGTGTTTGCAGCCAGCCTTCATAATAAGAGTCACCCAGGTGGTACTGGTATTGAAACACAAAGGGGTAGCAGCTGAGAAGCCAGGAGAGGCCATTGGTGAAGGTGCAGCCTACTGGCAGTTGAATGTCCAGGACTGAAGGGGTCATGAAGAGAAGTTGGGGCTTAGCACCAGGAAAAGAGTGTATGAAAGGCTATTTGTGATAGTGCAGTCCAGTTGCAGCAGAAGACAGCAGTATTTTGGAGATGCTAGTACCATGAGATGACCACTAAGAACAGCAGCAGTGGAGTACAGGCAACTGGAGCCTAGAAGACACAAGGTGTGGGCTACAAAGGGGAGAGCTGGAGAAGTGGCCCAAGGCCTTGGAGGATCCCAGAAGATCGTGAGTGGATCCCAGACATTGGATGGTTTGAATTTGATTTTGCTTGTGACTATGTCACAAGGGATATATTTATCCCTCTTGAAGTAAAAAAAAGTATTTTAGTGGAAGCCACAGTTAAGAGACTGAATTGTAGAAATACTTTAAATTTCAAAAGAGACTGGATATTTTAAAAGGAATTGAAAATATAATGTGTAAGAATTTGTAAAGACTGTGGGACTTTTATAGATATTTAGAACTTGGGGATGAATAAGAAAGTAAGTGTTGAGGCTTAATAATGATGTGTTTGTATGTCAAGTTGACTAGGGGTCAGTTGCACTGGCTGATTTTGTGTATCAACTTGACACAAGCTGGAGTTATCACAGAAAAAGGAGCCTCTCTTGAAGAAATGCCTTCAAGAGATCCAGCTGTAAGGCATTTTCTCAATTAGTAATCAATGGTGGGAGGGCACATTTTGGGTGGTGCCATCCCTGGGCTGGTAGTCCTGGGTTCTATAAGAAGGCAAGCTGAGCAAGCCAGGGAAAGCAACCCAGTAACATTCCTCTATGGCCTCTGTATCAGCTCCTGCTTCCTGACCTGCTTGAGTTCCAGTCCTGACTTCCTTTGGTGATGAACAGCAGTGTGCAAGTTTAAGATGAATAAATCCTTTCCTTCCCAACTTGCTTCTTGGTCATGATGTTTGTGCAAGAATAGAAGCCCTGACTAAGACAAGTTAGAACAATTTTTCTTGGAGAGGACACTTGAAAATTTGGTATTGGTTCTCACAGATGCAAGAAAGAGGTAGGGCTCTTTTGATATTAAGATTCTGGTAAACACATGAGTTTCCTGTCACAAAGATTTAAGAGGCTCCAAATATCAATAGTGTCAAAGTTGAGAATCTCTTTTTGACTGATACATTACATTGTCACAATGACCAAAGTATTAGACATAGATAAATTAAGAGACGAAGATGTAATGGCTTATGGTTTAAAATGTTCTTTTCATTGTGTGAAGAAATACCTGGCAGAGAGGAGCCATTGTGTGATTGTAAGCCAGGAAGCTAAAGAGGAGAACTGAGGCACTGTACTGCCTCTCTCTGTTCTTCATGTCTGTCAGCTTGGGCCTCCAACCCAGCAATGGAACCAACAATATTCAAGTAGGATTTTCCCTATAAGTTAACCATCTCTGTAAATGACCTCATACACAGTGCCAGGATCTTAACCCTTCAAATTTCTAGATAATTCTAAATCCCATCACACTGATAATGAATATTTGCCATTCCAACTAAGTTGTCTTAGTAACAGCAAAATTTTTAGACAAGTCCTCAAGAATGGTATCCTAAACAGAAATAATATACTATTACATGAGTTGAGATTTTTTGGATAGGTAGAGAATCTGGATATTGTCTTTAGCTAGAAAGTTACTTTGTATGAAGAATTCCCATAATCAGGCATGATAGTGCACATCTCTATTCACCCTGAGACTGTGAGTTTGAATCTAATCTGGAAAATTTAACAAAACTATCTCAAAATAAACCTTTATAAAGGATTGACGTGACAGGAAAGATGGCACATGCTTTTCATCCCAGCACCCCCCTCCCCCAAATGGGCAGGCAGATACCAGTAACATTAAGGATAGCTGGTCTGTCTAAAGACCAGCTCTAGGCCAGTTCCAGGGCTACATAGTGAGACCCTGTCTCTAAGAAAGGTGGAAAGGGTCTTGTATATTGTTTTAGCTTAGTGGTAGAATATGAGCTTTCTGGTCTTCGTGTGGGTAAGCCCTGGGTTCAACTCCAAATACTGCATGGGAGAAAAGCTTGCCTGACTCTTGATAGTTCACTGTTCCATTAATGCTTATAATTTCTGTTTCAAAATGCAATTATTGAAAACAAATCTACAAATTCCTTAATATTCACTTAACATGGTACTTCCTTAAATGTGGTTCCTCATGTTTAGTATCTAATGCTGCATAATTCTGCCAGGAGACTGACTTACAATTTATACATTTTGTTCCTGAAGTTTTCATCTGAAAATTGGGAATTAAAACAGGTATATCAAATCAATCTTCTTAGGAGGGAGCACTAAATTTGTATAAGCAAAGTATTTGAAACACAATATGCTCCTCCCTTTTTAATGTTAAATATATTTTAAGACATCTAGTAATTTCACAAAACCAGATAATTCCAAACTATATGATTATATATAAACAAATGTATGTATATTTATATACATATGATAAAATTTAGTTTACAAATAAAAAGCATTTGGAGATTAAAAATGGGCAATAGAATATAATAACAATGAAATTGAAAAAAATCAATGATATGCTATGACATAGTTATGTCAACATTATGAATTTCTATAATTTTAAAAATACTTGGCTCATGTTTCCATGAACTGAAGTCAATTGGAATCATGGGCAGTGGAAGCAGAGAAAAGGGAACCACCATATCCTACATATAGAACAAACTCTACATGGACAGACACAAGTTTTCATCTTTAACTTGATCAATTTTTAAAAATGTATATTTTTTAAACTTTAATCCTTTTTTTTTTACAATCCAGACTTCATCCCCCTCCTGGTCTCTGCCCACCCCAACTGCTCTCTATCCCATACTTTCTTATCATCATCTCCGAAAGGATGACCCCATTCCCCAACCCCTACCCCACCAACTTCCCCACACCCTGGGGCCTCAAGTCTCTAGGGTTAGGTGCATCTTCTCTTACTAAGGCCAGACCAGGCAGTCCTCTGCTGTATATGTGTAGGGAGCATGATATCAGCTGGTGTATGCTACTTGGTTGATGGCACAGAATCTGAGAGATCTCAGGGGTCCAAGTCAGTTAAGACTGCTGGTCTTCCCATGGAGCTGCCCTCCTTCTCAGCTTCTTCCAGCTTTCCCCAATTCAAACAAAGGGGTCTCAGGCTTTTGTCCATTGGTTGGGTGCTAGTATCATCTCTGACTCTTTCAGCTGCTTTTTGGGTCTCTCAGAGGGCAGCCATGGGAAGAGGCTCCTGTCTACAAACACACCTCAGTGTCAGTAACAGTGTCAGGTCCCCGGGCCTCCCCTTGAGCTGGATCCCAATTTAACCATGTCACTGGACATTCTTTCTCTCATGCTCTTCTCCATTTTTTTGTCCCTACAGTTCCCTCAGATAGGAACAATTTTGGGTTAGAGCTTTTGACTGTGGGATGGCGACCCCACCCTCCACTTGATGTCCTATTCCTCCATTGAAGGTAGACTATACAAGTTCCCCTGCCCCCTGTAGAGGACTCTATTCAAGGTCCCTCCCTTTGAGTCCTGAGAGTCTCTCACCTCCCAGGTCTCTGGTACATTCTAGAGGGTCCCTTTACCTCCTACCTCTGGAGGTTGCCTATTCCCATTCTTTCTGCTGGCCCTTAGGGCTTCAGTCCCGTTCCCTCTCCCAATACCTGATCATGTTCCTCTCCCTTTTCCCCTCCCTGGCCTCTCTCTCACCCACTTCCCTCCCTTCATCTGTCCCACTGTGACTGCTTTTATTAAAGAAGAGTTCTCCTTTCCTTGAGAGAGAAGGCCTTTTACACTAGCAATGGAGTCTTAATGCGGATGTAGAGTATTAGAAAGACCCTAGGAAAAGTGATACATTACAAACAACTACAAAATAAACATTGCCATGTGGAAGACCAGGGGTTTCCAGTGAGTCCTTTATAAAAATGATCACATCAGGAATTTTAGAATACCTAAGATTTTTGAGAACCTGAAAACCTGAAGCTCTGTCTTGTGACCTTATCAACTTGTTTTCCTACTATGGAGAGTAGTTCCCACCAGGTGAGTTTGTTTCTTCCATTCCCACACCCTTCAGAAGGAAAGGGTTAGTGTTTGGATTTTGTCTTGCATTATCTTCCATCATTCATTGAATTGAATTCTAAATTTAGATTTCTGAGTTTCCAGTGGAAGAACTTTCCTGGCACCGATGGCCACACGTGTCAACAAGACATGGAGGTATAAATAGTTGTGGAGGAAAGCCTGCTTCCTATTGACTGCTCTCAGCACAGTGAGCAATCATGAAGACCTTAATCTTCCTTGCCTTCCTTGGAGCTGCTGGTGAGTCCCTTTAATGAATAAGTCACTAAGTGTTAATCATGTTTTCTCTTCGGTTGGTGCTTCACTCTCTGGAAGCCCCCAAGGGTCCAAATACAAGGAAATATTTTGGACTAAACTCAAGACTTGGTGCATACCAGGAGGATAGTTAACAATTGCAACATATATGTGATCCTCTATTTTACTTTTAATTTTCATAATGAGTCTTGCTAAATTGTCCAGGATACCATTGAGCACATTCTGTAGCTCAGACGGGCCTTAAGCTTACCATCATTCTGCCTCACCTACCAAAGCAGTGGGAACTACAGGTCTGGGACAAAATGCAAAAATGCAACTAAAATTGTAGTGCTGAAATGTAATACCAGGGTTTCCAGAACTCAGCAAGTAAAAATTAGATATTTTAGCTAATAAAATACCTTAGCTCATAAAAATGATGTAAGACCTTGGGACTCTAAGAAATCTTGATAATACTGGGCCCTACTACACAATACAGGAGCACATGTTGCAAAGGTTGTTAGTTTAAATGGAAAGGTTAGGAAGGGAAATCCTGTAATGACTGGTGAAATTGTTTATGAAAAATTAAGTGACAAAAAATATGAGAGATAAACAGAATAAAAACATTAAATGAGCATTTTCTAAAGTAAGAATACTTTCAGATTGCTCCTTAAGTTTTCCTTGTTTCCTTATGCAGATAGACATGTTATGCCAAGAACTTACCACCAGTCAAGATTAATGTAAAGCTAACCATTTGCACGACTTCTCTGTTGGTTCTGTTCTAAACTGCCTCTTATGACCTCAAGTAGTCACAATCAGGCATCTCTGGTTGACTTTCTTCTCAGTTGCTTTCCCCCTGGATGATGATGATGACAAGATTGTTGGAGGCTACACCTGCCAGAGGAATGCTCTTCCATATCAGGTGTCCCTGAATGCTGGCTACCATTTTTGTGGTGGCTCCCTCATCAATTCCCAGTGGGTTGTTTCAGCTGCTCACTGCTACAAATCGTAAGTGACAAAATATTCACATTTCCATTCACTAAAGTCACAAAATATTCATATTTCCATTCACTAAGTCCTTTAGCCTTATCAGAATACAATTAGGAAATGTGCACAGTTATACAGGATGGTTAAAACATTCAGACACAGGATTGTAAAGATGGATCAATGGTTAAGAGCATTTGCTGCTTTTCTATAACACTGCACTCCTTTTCAGTCAGGCATGGTGGTGCACATCTTTAATCCCAGCACTGCTTTTCTGACTCTTGCTTCATCCCACTGTGTATTTATCTCAATATCTCAAATCCTTGTATATCTTGTATATCTAAAGTCCTGAAGAATTACAATCAGAGGAAAAATAGTGGATGCCAACCAATTTCTATCAATCTGCTCTTCATCTCCAACTATTTAATAAGGGTGTTTCTTCCAATCTCATATCTTGTATTTTAACATATAATGAACTGTGAGCCTGTACTAACTAGTAGGAAACCATTTTCATGAATTCTCTGACCTACAAGCACGAAGGGAGTGCATACTGCTACCGAGGGTATAAAGTCACCTATGTGAATATTTGTGTTTATCTGCATGATTGGCAAATTGTGAAGATGGAAAGATTGGAGTTGGATATGCTAAAAACTGCTAATCCTTATATCCAGCCGAATTCAGGTGCGCCTGGGAGAACACAACATTAATGTCGTTGAGGGTGGTGAGCAATTCATTGATGCAGCTAAAATCATCCGCCACCCCAACTTTAACGCAAACACCTTGAACAATGATATCATGTTGATTAAGCTGAAGTCAGCTGCCACCCTCAACTCTCGAGTGTCTGCTGTCTCTCTGCCAAGATCTTGCCCATCAGCTGGTACTAAGTGCCTTGTGTCTGGCTGGGGCAACACCCTGAGCTCTGGCAGTAAGTATTACTAGGACATGCTTACCAAGTGTGAGAAGACTAGAGATGAAAGGCATGTTGGGGGCAAAGTGGTCCAAATTCTCATTCAAGGGAAAGTTCTCTAAGGATAGAGATATATGCATGCAGTGTTAAAATGCATAAATTTGAGGGGAGAAAATACTTCTGCCCAGATCATACGGTAGACACAACGAAAAATAAACTTGTAGAAAAACTCAAAAGCATTTAACCAAAAAGGGGAAAGTAAGTAAACAGAGGCTCAAGATTTTGGTGTTCCTTTAAGTACACACTTGTTAAAAGCTGTGGACACCAATGCTTGTACCTGATTTTTTAAAAAATGTTTCTGTGAATTGAATAAAATACTTAGCATACTTTCTCATAAAATATTCTCCCAAATTATAAATCACTAGGGAATGTAAAGACAGAGTAGGTGTTAAGAAAGAGGCAGAAGGCTGGAAAAGATGTTTCCAAGAACCCTGAATAATCTATTTTCATTCTTGTGCTTGACAGCCAACAACCCTTCACTGCTTCAGTGTCTTGATGCTCCTATCCTCTCTGACAGTTCTTGCAAAAGTTCTTACCCAGGCGAGATCACTAGCAACATGTTCTGTCTGGGCTTTCTCGAGGGTGGAAAGGACTCCTGCCAGGTGAGTTCATTTGTGGCTGTTCTCCCTCTTACTCATTCTCCCTCTTCCCTTACTTCTGCTTCTTTGAAAACAAAAGATGGAGAGCAATAACATTAACCATCTCTAAGACTATGAGTAAGAGAAGAAGAGTAGATTTGGAATAAAATTTTAATTGTCTCCATTATATTGATGACTGGGACTAAATTTTAAAAAGATATACAGAAATTACCACAAACAGTTTATCTTACCATGTACCTCAAAAACTTTGTTGTAGACTTTACTTTCGAAAAAAGAGTAGCACTCCTGAAAAAATATTCAGTCTCCCCAGTTCTCACACCTTCATGGGTTGATAGGTTGATTAAAGCAATATGTAGGTCTATAAGAAATAAAGGTAAATAATATTGGCATTCAAGGAGACTGCAGCTTCAGGATACAGGTATAGAGAAGTTATTTCATGAAGAACCTATGAAAGTGGCCCAAGATAATCAAGTAGCAATTTGGAGTCCATCCTCTCATGTTGACATATGTGAGAACTCTGATTATATTATCTTTTTCTTGTCATTCAGGGTGACTCTGGTGGCCCCGTAGTCTGCAGTGGACAACTCCAGGGTATTGTTTCCTGGGGTTATGGCTGTGCTCAGAAAGGAAAACCTGGTGTCTACACCAAGGTGTGCAACTATGTGAGCTGGATTCAGAAGACTATTTCTGCCAACTAAACACCTTTATCTCTTCCCAAGCCATCTCTTTGTAGTCAAATCCACCTTCCTTCTATGCCCCAAACCACTATTGCAATGAAAACATTTTGTTCTTACCACATCTGTCTGTGTATGGTTCTTGCTTGATAACAACAAACTTTCTCTTGAAAATGTATAGAGAGTTCTACTATTTTATAAAAGGAATTTTAAAAGTTATTTGATATTTCATTCAACCCAATTTGGTAATTTATTAATATAGCTGATACATTTTATTTGAGTATTTGTCTATTATATATTTTTAATATGCCCTAATCTACCCAATTAGGTGTTAGGTCTAGTGTTAATTATTTGTAATAGATTATGATACAAAAATGAAAATATAAAACAATAGCTAAAAGTCAGGGAAATAGTTCATATTGGAATGGAGATGAACTCCAAACTGCCAATATTCCTAGTGCATTTCAATTTCCATGACAGAATACTATTTTTCCTTGTTATTCTTCAGTCAATCCTAAACTCTCTTACACTGTACCTTTCCAAGGATTCACACACCCATATTGTCCTCTTATTTTTTTAATGAAATATTATTTTAATACCAAAGAGAGTTTTGGAGGTAATCTGGCCTATCTTTTTTCAGCCACACCTCAAACACCAACTTAAATGATGTACTAATTCAATATAAGCCCAAAATAAAATAAATAAGTTTGCATAAAATAAGCACATTAAACCAGAAGTCTGGAACCAGAGTTCTAGAGATATTACTGTTGTTCTTCAGTCCTGCCAGAGAAGGAACAACACTCTGGTTTTTCATGAGCTCTCCGGAACAAACACCAATGCACAGATCTCTGATAGAAGTGTGTGAAGAAGAAGCCACTATGATAATTCCTATGATTATATGATATGGCTATGAGAGAAAACCTAGCAGCACCTGAACACAGACACCACGTATACCTGGACCAATTTTGAATAGGGAATATATATCTTCAGTGTTAAGATGGTACATGCATTCTATTTCAATCACCTCAGGATGCTGTACTGAAAAGGTTAGAAACAGAAAAAAAAAAAAAACTCTACAGCATACACTTCAATCTCATAGTCCTAGAGGCAATAGAAGTTCTGGAGAGGTATATTTTTCTTGGTTTTCTAATGTACTCTCACGTTGTGTATCATATCCTCCTTGTGTCCCAGGAGCTACCCCTGATGTCTTCTTACTTTATAAATAAGTGGATCATCAACACAGGAGCACAAGTTCTTTTAAAACTGGATTTCCTCCCAAGGCTCCATTTTGTAGTTTCATCTACCCTGGTGTTTAGAATTCAATATACAAATCTCAAGGGAACAAAGCTGTGTTGTCCATAAGAAACATATCAGGAAAAAAGGGGGAGAAGAATAAGGTCTGTGGAGTCATTATTCATGTATTAAGGTTTGTCAAATAACATTAATTGTGAGATACATTTGAGCTCTTAATGAGGCATTTCATTGTACCTTGGGTGAACACAAAGTTTCTTAGCCTTGCATTCAAGACTTAAACATTTAATCATAGCAAACCTTTTCAGTCCTGTTTCTGAAGTTCTTCCTGAAAAACTTTGTTTTATTTTTTAAATTAGCATTCAAGGAAACAAGTTTACTTATAGGATCTCCCCCTCTTCCTGTCCCAACCTTCCCCCTTAAACACGTCTACTCTCAATCTTTCCTTTCTAATTTACACATAGTCTACCCTACCTTAAAGGTGTTTTCTGATCCACTTTTCATTTCTTCTTGGTTGATTCAAGCCCTTTATGTAAAATGGGGTAATATTTATAAACATTTAGGAACAACTTCTGAGTAAACTGCGTGTCATCTCTAGATATTTTGATAGCAAGTGAGTAAGTCTATAGATTTTTATGATTTTCTTGATTTAGCGTTTCATGTTACTTGTTTTACTCAATACCCTAAAAATGCTAATGGGTATTGCTTCTCATATTTCAGGCCTAGATCAATGAGTTATCAATAACCACAATCGTTACTCTATTAGATCTTAATCTTGTACTTCAAAAAAATCTTTCCTTCTATCTCTATTCAATCTTAGTTCATTTAACTAAATATAATTTGCTGGCCATTTACATCTTGGGTTTCATACTCATCGGATGAACTAATGGTGCTGAAAGACCATGAGGGATTAAGTCTGTTTTACAAGCATGCAGACTTACCTCTCTTATCATTGGTCTTAAATGGTAGATTTTTTTTCACTCATTCATCAAATGCTTATTAAGAGCTGATGTTATTCTTTTTTTTTTTTTTTTCCGATAAGCACACACAAAATAACAGTAAAAAAAGAAACGGGAAAACCCTGTGCTCATGTACACACATTCTGAGTGGTAAATAACAAAGGAAATAAAAGGAACTAGATGCTAATCAACTCAAATTGTGCAAGAAGATAAAGACATAGATGGCTGTGAAAAAAATAGTTTTTGATGTAATCAGAGAAAGTATCCACCCAAAGATACTACAGTTTAACACACACACACACACACACACACACACACACACACTAAAATTACAAGGAGAAAAGTTGGAGATTCCATGAAATACATTTGGTATAAATAAACCTTTTGCTCATGAGACAGTAAGATCTTGACAAGCATGAGAGCTAGGTAGAAATTTTGAGAAATATGCAAAGATGGAATAGGGCAACAGTATAAGTGAAGTTTCTTAGGGAATCCTGCCCTTGGAATGAGAATAGCCAGAAGCCTGGTGCCATAAGAGGAATTGTCAGGAAGGGACACTTCCAAGGAAAGATCAAGTTTGTAGCTCTAAGTCATCTGAGCTAAAGCTATTCATGCTTGTTCAGTGAGAGGCTTCTGTTACTTTCATCTTTTCTGCAGTTGTAGCACAGCAGAAGTAAAGAGAACCTGGGAAATTTCCTTTTGCCTAGCACTGGGAAAAACTGGAAATTGATGCATTTTATCCCAGCAGTTCTTCCCTCCTTGCTGTTCTGTGAAGAATCGAGCGATGGACGAGCATTTCTGGTGATAGAAACATAATCAGAACATTGCCTGCTCCAGCATTTGATCGGCCAGATGTTCAAGAATATAGAAACTGTGGCTAAGCTTTGTAATAAGGAATTAGGTCTATTTAATGATGATCTTGAAAATATAGAAGGATGCTAGCTCATCAAAGTTCACCTGGAAAGGCCCAAGAAGGACTCGTGTTATATAAATACAGTTAATATCTTTAGCAATATTTAAAAATCTTTGTTAAGATTGCGTTACTCTGCACAGGTTTAAACCAGACACGGTCCACACACTGAGAGGAGGTATAGACAAAACTACCATTCTTAATCAAGAAGCTGTCTCCAAATGGCATTTGCTTGTAAAGAAAAGAAAAACAAACAAAGAAGACCTAGGTTTTCCAATGGAGTCTAGCTGGGTATATAAACCAGACAAGGGTAGATCCCATGCCCAGCAGTAGACAGACAACAGAAAACTGAATCTGAGTTATTTTTATAGACCCCCTTTCCTTTGTTTTGTTTGTCTTTGTTTTTTGTTTATGTATTTTGTTTTTCCTTACTGGTCTTTTGCTTGTATATTATGATTTGTAATTTTAGGGTTTTATGGGTTTTGTTTGTTTGTTATGTGCATTGTGTTTCTTATGTTTTTTTTTTCTTTTTAAAATTCTTATTTGCTTGTTTATTTGCCTATTTTCATTTTGTTTTGTTCTGTTCTGTTTGTTTGCTTTTTGTTTGTTTTTTCCCAAAGACAAATAAACAGCAAAGAGTTGGGTGGTTGGAGAGTTGAAGAGGATGTAGAAGAAGTTGGAGGAGGGAAAATTGTGAACAGAATATGTTAGAAAGCCAAGACTCTTTAACAAAAAGAAATTTAATTCATAACTAGTCAGTGAGAATGTCAAAAACCTAGATTTCAATGACTTATCTAGCTAATAATATCTTTTATGCTAATTGAATTTTTAATGATATATTTCTTTAAGGGGTATGCAAAAAATATATTAAGTCCATCTAATGTCAGAAGATACAGGTTTCAATAATTTTAAAAAGAGCTTGCTTTAGCACAGAAAACACGTTTTACCTAAGAATTTAAGAGAAACTCTTAATTATGTCAAAATTTAGATGAAGAAAGTCATACAAATTTACACATATTCACATATATGTAAATGCTTACATATTTAATATATCTCAATATGTGCTACAAAAGAATATATATTTAATATGAGCCTAATTCTCATAATTTTAATACATACAAAAATATGTAATCTTTGTCTCTGATCAAAATCCTACAGTTTAATATACAGGTAAAATACAACATAAACAACAAATATACTCTGTTGAGTAAAACACAAAGCTAAATAATCATCAGTTAATTTTCCCATTGTTCTAAAACTTAGAAATTGAACCAACAAAATTATCTAACGTGTACACAAGAGAGGTACCAAAAATTAGCCTAAAAATTCATCATCTTTTCTTGAATTTCTCATTCATAATTTAGCAGAAGTTTGTTCCCCTTCTCTTGAAAATAGTAACTATATTCATGCTTGTAATGATCAAAAGAAACGGTTGAAAAGACAAACAGAATATTTTTTACATAACATAAAATTCTCTAAAGAAAAAGAACCAAATGAAAAATAACCAGAAGTTCAGACAAAAGTTCTAACACGATAAAAGCATACCTGAATTCATCCCGGGTACATCTAAACCAGCAAGCACTATTTTCTTTTTCCTCCTGTATTTTTACCCTAAAGCATGCAGATTTTAGAGGAAAATAATATTATTTCCTCCTCAAGTTATTAGCCTGGTTCTTTGTCTGTTAGAATTTACTTATGTAAGAGATTGAAAACCTGTATATAAATATTATATTCATACTTACCTGATCTTGCATCAGATACCTCCAATCGTAAAGATCTGCTAAGAAGCCATCTGTTATCAAATGTAGCACAACCCTTTATGTTAGAGTGAGACTTCTTCATTATGTAAATTTTTCCTGTTTGTTCATTTATTTCTTCTGTTTATCATTGCAAACATGAGGATCATTGGTTACTCTTTTGTCTATGTATGGATCAGAGAAATTATAAATGATGTAGTAGTCATAGTAACACTATGAACGTTTCCTGACATTATAATTTAAGGAAAGAAAAGGTTACTTGGATTCTAATTCAAGGTGATTTGATGTGAAATGATTTGGCTTCATAAAATTGAATGGCAGGAACTTCTGACAGAGGAAATTTACCACTTGATGAGAGTCAAAACATAAAGAATGTGGAAATATTAGGATTAGATTTAACAACAAAAGTCATGGCTATGTTAGTCTCTTCCTCTAACTCTGCTCCATCTCTTAATGTAGCACACCAACTGAGGAGAATCAACTCAACAAAAAACACTGTGGGAATGTATTTTTATAGTTGAGTCAAAAGATTCCAAAACCAACACCCCAAAGCTCATGACCACCATATAATACAAAATGTATTGTCCAAGAATAGCTAAATCTTAAATATGTCAATATCATTGTGAAATATAAAGGCAGAGACTCTGTAGAGGAGAGTAAGGCACATCCTTGTCTTAGTTAGGGTTTCTATTGCTGTGAAGAGACATCATGACTATGGTAACTCTTATAAATGAAAACATTTAATTGGGGCTGGCTTACAGTTTCAGATATTTAGTCCATTATCGTCATTAATGGGAAGCATTGTAGTGTGCAGGCAGATGTGGTGCTTAAGAAGGAGCTGAGAGTTCTACATCTTGATCTGCAGGCAATAGGAAAGTGACACGTTTCCTCCAACAAAGCCATACCTACTCTAGCAAGGCCACACCTCCTAACAGTGCCATTCCCTGTGAACATATGGAGGGAATTTCTTTCAAACTACCACATGTGTAATCTTAGTACACAGGAGGGGAGATTGAAGTAATATGATCAACAGTTCAAGGCTCTCCTCAGAAAAACACAGACAGGAGGCCTTCATGGGCAACTTGACACAATCTCAAGCAAAGAAAATGATTTGCTGAGACTCAATGAAGCTTCAGTGTTCCGCAAAATTAACAACATGTTGCACATTTCCAAGAACCAATGCATGATTGTATGAGAAACAAAAGACATAAGAACAAAGGAGGAGGAAGCAGTGAAAAGTAAAAACCAGCACTGAACATGGAATATAGTAAATTCAGCAACAGCAGGTCTTCTAGTGCACATGTTACCTTAATATGGATTAGTAAAAATACAGCCCTGTCATCTTTAGCTCACATGACCAAATGTCTCTCATGGTGTGGAGACATGTACAGCCTTCAACTTTTCTCACTACACAGGATGTGTTTGTTGCTGGCATCTCCAAGGCTTTTTCTCTACTGTCTTGTAGTTTCCCCAACACGGGTGGATAACCCATTCTCTTAAAGGATTCTCTTAGGTATTAGGGACATGTTTGTTTATTGAGACTCCCAGGTTTTTCTTTTAAACCAGGGTCTGAGTACCCATGGCATTGTCTCACTTGCATTCTGCATGTTTGCAAAACCACCATCAAGTGAGTGACATCAAATTTTGCCAAGAATTTCACCTGTGTCTAGGCTCAGGTAGATAATCTACAATTTCCAAGAATCTAGGTAGTTAAATATGATAAGAAAAGGCTCACTAGTATCTAAAATTTTCCAGGTGGATATGACTTAGCCATATACTTAAAAATACACTTTATCCAAAGGACATTGTGATAAATTTATACTTCCTGTCCTTGAATTTTGATGGGTGACATATGGTCAATTCCCAAGACATACTATAAATATATTTCTTATTGTCTCATATAAATCACATGGCTCCTTTTTGCCACGTCTAACATTTGCTGGAGCCTTGACTTTCAAATTTTACACAGGCTTACACAACAAAACTGAAAATGTCCAATGTTTTCCACTTTGATATTCTCTCTTGACTTTAGTAGGAAAATTGGCCATAAAAATGGGCACAATATTCATGTCAAAGATTCAATTCTGGATTACTTCCATATTTTTTATATTATTTGGATTATTAATTATGCATCCAGCTAAACACAAAGTATCAGGATATACCCTAATGTCAAATGTGCTTCGGGGAATAAAGCAAGCATGGCCTTTATTCCTTCCATAGATAGATGGCTCATTACAATATATAAGCCCAGCCTTTACTGTCCTTGTTTCTATTGACAAAAAAATGGACTTCTGAATTCTCAAGTGATTTGTCCATTAATTAAGCTCATAACATTCTGCAGTCACTATTTCTATCTTCTCCACAATTTTCCTGATGAGGTTTAATAGCCACAGAAGCAGGTTTATCAAAATATTGAGCAAATTTCTCCAGAGTCAATTTTGGGGGTTAATATTTTCTTATATATGAATGAAAATGAAGACATAATAACAGGCACTGGAAAAATCCAAACAATCATTAGGTGTTATTTCAAACGCCTGTACTCCACAAAATTGGAAAATCTAAATAAAATGGGCAACTTTCTGGACATATTCCACTTACCAAATTTAAATTAAGATCAGGTAAACAATTTAAACAGCCCTGTAACCCATAAAGAAATAGAAGCAGTCATTAAAAGTCTCCCAACCAAAAATCCAACATCTGTTCATGTTAAAAGTCTAGGAGAGATCAGGAATTCATGGCACATACCTAAACATAATAAAAGCAATACAGAGCAAGCCAACAGCCAAGATCAAATTAAATGGAAAGGAACTTGGAGCAATCCCATTAAACACAGGGACAAGACAAGGCTGCCTGCTCTTTCCTTGTCTAGTCAATATAGTTCTTGAAGTTCTAGGTAGAACAATGAGACAACAAAAGGAGATCAAGGAGACACAACTTGGAAAGGAAGATGTAAATGTATCACTAATCGCAGATGATATGATAATATAAATAAGTGACCTCGCTCGCCCTCAAATTCTACCTGAGAACTCCTACAGCTGACAAGCAACATCAGCAAAGTGGCCGGATATAAAATTAACTCAAACAAATCAGTAGCCTTCCTTTATACAAATGATAAATGAACTGAGAAAGAAATTAGGGAAACAGCACCATTCACAATAGTTACAAATAATATAAAACATCTTGGTATAACTGTAATCAAGCAAGTGAAAGGCCTGTATGACAAAAACTTCAAGTTCCTAAAGAAAGAAATCAAAGATATCAGAAGATGGAAAGATCTCACATGGTCATGGATTGGTAGCATTAATGTAGTGAAAATGGCCATCTTGCCAAAAGCAATTTTCATATTCAAGGGGGGAAGCTAGAATCTCACTCAGAAAGGGAAGTAAAATAGTCATAGGAGGTAGATGGAAGGAGGGAACTGAGAGGGAGAGAGAATGGAACAGGGAGCAGGGCATCATGTAGGGAGATCTAGGAGAGTGAACAGAAACTGGTAGCAGGAGGGGGTGGGACATCTCTAGAACTTGCCAGGAACCTGAAAAACAGGAGGCTCCATGGAGTCTATGAGGGTGACTCCAGATGAAACTCCTAGCAATGTGGGGTATTGAGCTTGGAGTAGCTACCTCCAGGCAGGATTCCCAATAAAGGGATAAGGATACCAACCCACTCATAACATCTTTATCCCTAAGTTTGTCCTCCCTACTAGTGAAGTGATAAAGATGTAACAGAGACTCGGGTAATGGCCAACCAATTACTGGCCCAGCTTGAGATCCATCCCTTGGGCAAGAACCAATCCCTGACACCATTAACAATATTCTGCTGTGCTTGCAGACAGGAACCTAGCACAACTATCCTCTGAGAGGCTCCACCCAGTAGCTGACCAAAACAGATACAAAGACTCACAGCCAAACATTTGATGGAGTTCAGAAAGTCTTAGAGAAGAGTTGGAAGAAGGACTTAGGGAATAAAAACTCTACAAGAAGACCAACAGTATCAACTAGCACGAACCCCTGAGGGCTCCCAGAGACTGAGCCACACAGAAAGAACACACAAGGACCAGATCTAGGCTCCCCTGCACATATGTTGCAGATGTGTAGCTTGGTATTCATGCAGGTCCCAGAACAACCAGAGCTGCGGCTCTCCCTGATTCTGTTGCCTTCCTGTGGATCCTGTTCCTCTACCTGGGCTGCCATGTCAGGCCTCAGTGGGAGAGGATGCATCAAGGCTTGCAATGACTTGATGTGCCAGCATGGGTTTGTACCCAGGGATTCTTACCCTTCTCATAGAGTAGGGAAGATGGTGGTGAGAGGGGCTGTGTGAGGAGCAGACTGGGGAGAGGAGGGGCCTGAGATCGGGATGAAGAATGAATAAGTAAAAAAATCAGTTGCCATCAACTGATGCCCTGGACCTGAGCATAGTGGCAAAACAATAAGGTAGTGACAGTCTACCTTCTAGAAAATAGAAATGAATAAAGAGCAGAGGACTCTCAGTAGACCCACATAAGGCTCCTCTTAGCATGGCTCCTGCCTTGCCTACATCTTGTTCCAGCAAATATATCAGGGAACTGTGTTCAGTTGTCACGGGTTTTCTGAAATCTGAGATGTGGTCAGTAAACAAATGCTCACTTGTATACCATGGGTCATCTTATGCTGCAGGCAGTAGCTAAAGTGGACTACTCTGGACTCAGTTCCTGGTCACTTTACCCTCTGACCTGTGCAGAATTGGAGTGGCCTGACTATAAACACTGATTAGCCATCAGCATCTCTGCATTCACTAGACCTGGAGAAGAGTAACACAAACCAGTCAGATTGTCTGGAACTGTGGGCTTCTGAGCATCGAACAAAAGGCATCCAGACCATGAGTGCAGGAATTCAGCCAAGAAGCGGCTCAAATTGTGGCCAGTGATCAAGCAAGGATGCTTTCTGAGTATCTTTCAAGTCAGCAGGAGTCAGAGAATTGGGCTGAACAAATAAATGAACACTCTCCAAGGAAATAGGCATTTTCAGTCCTGAGTCGCATTCAATAGCAACAGTCCTATTCTCACCACTGGAAGCCTTGCCTGGTTAGAGAATATGGCCAGTTCAGGCTATATATCCCCTTTTACTGGAATTCCTCCCTGGAGCCATGCTCATTGATTCAAAAAAAAAAATCATATCATTCTCACAACTTGTCAGAGGACATTAAAAGAGGAGACTGAAGCCCAGACAATGGTGGGTCAGTGATAGGCAGGGCTACACTGCTAAAGACCAGCTCCAGCAGTTTGTTCAACAATCCAAGGAGGGGATGTGGAGTAGATGATTTATGTAAAGCCGGCACACACACACACACACACACACACACACACACACACACACACACACACACACTGTAGATGAAGCAAGGCTCCAAGGAGCTCTAACAATTTTATTTCTTCTTCCACAGCTTATATATCCCAGCAAAATCTTTCAAGCAATATAAAAATTACAATGTGTTTACATTGTATGTTTCTTTAAGTGAATAATTAAAATAAGTCTATGTAAAAAAGAAAAAACCCAGCACATTCCCCAATACCCTTGCATGATTAAAATATCCTACGTATTACAGGTGAAAAACAAATCATTCCCAAGAACCCACATGAATTCATGTCTAAGAAACTTGTTATAGATTAGCAAAGTGTAAGCAAGCAAGATATTTTTCTCACCCAGTTTCTCTAACTAGCAGGCTGCAGCTTGTGGTTACAAAGAAAGAATCAATTATTTTATTATTTATCTTTAAAAGTTCTTTAACATGCGGTTTAAAAAGACTCACCAAGCTAAATACATACATTCATTTGTACTTTAATATTTCAAGGTGCACACCTAATTATTAACAATTTTTCATTAAATTGTATTAGGAAGCTGAAGGGAAAATGGTTACAAATAATTAGTCTTCACCTTGATCATCAGGCCAGTTTTAGCAAGAGAGTTACATCAGCTAGTCTTAGTTGGGCTGCCATTGTTCTTGTTCCTCGACTTCCAGCATCCCTTGCTCAGTTATTGAAAGTGTGCCTTTCTGAATTTTAAATTGTTCCCTCAATGTTTTCAATGTCAAAAAGTAACTAAAAAAGAATCTTACCCTAATGTTACTAACGATCTCTATCTCATAATTCCTTCTAAGGGTTCCAATCAAATCATTACTCTGCTCCAGTAGCAATGTTTGAAAAACATCAACCACTATTATTGTGAGTGCCGATGACACTGCCGAGCAAGGGGCTGAATATCCCCTTAGAGTTTTCCTGCAACTCATAGATTATTAGGGAGGATGTGACCATGATGGCAACTTACAGTAATTTTCACAGATTATATGGTTGTTGCTATGTACTTCTCACTGCTGGCTTGGAAACTTCAATTGTAGTATTTAAAGCCTGAAAGAAATGGATCATAGAGACTAATTACAGTCTTAATAGTTACAGAAAACCTTGTTGGTAGGTATAGTCAATATAATTTACAGTTTTTGAACTTTCAATGTAAAATAAAAATCTTCTTTGCAAGTACTTAGTGATTCAGTGGATGAGTCAAAATCCTAAATGCATAATACTAGAGATTACTAGAATAAAAGAAAGATGGGGAAGGGAAACAGCATAATGATTAAAGATGAATACAAATTGTGTCAGATAACTAAATCTTCCAACCATTTGTATGTGTTAGGTCATTAGACAGTAATTAAATTTAAAAGATGGGTTTTAAAGAAAGATAACTGAGTTGGCAAATGTCTGTATGATGTCAGGGTGAAAGGGTTTTCCACCAAGATTTCAAAACAGATTATGAAGTTCAGGACCCATATGGTAGAGAGACATAGACAATATTTGATACTTGGGGTTTTTTTGAAGTAAAAAAAAAAAAAAACCCTATGCTATACACAGGTACACATACACTCCTTTTCCACACACAGAGTAATTAAATAACATAATTTTTAAAATTTACATTCTCTTCGCAATGATATCAAAAAGAACATGCTAAAATAGAATGTAATATCTTTTAAAACAATACATGTCTGTTTTACTGAATAGTAAGACACAGTCTTCAATTATAGGACTGTACAAACTTCTTATGAAAGACTAATTTGTAAGAAGTGGGAGGAAAGAAGGAAATAGCAATGGATTCAGATTTCTTGGTTTTTTTTGTATTAGATGCATCCATCTATGCAGATGTTCAGTTGGTAAAGCTAATTTAGAACTGACCAAAATCCCCCTAGTGACTTGATTATAACAGTTCTAATCTAGTAAATGACCCAAAAGAGGCCAGAGTTACAATACTTTTAAAATATGAGCTTATCTTTTTTCCCCCAACAGAACTTTGTGTTTATAAATTTGGGGCTGCCTCTGCCCCTGCCACGCCAAGATTCACCCAAGTGTACCTTTCCTAGCTTGATCCAACTCCCAGTTAGAACACACATTTATACTCTAATTGTCATGTCACCCTGACTCAACTCTGTTCACTGTGGCTCTGAGCACCTTCAAAGCCATGAATGTGAAAAGGAAGCGTGAGATGATGACTTTTCCTCTAACTGCTCTCAAGGGAAAATGAGACATTTTTTCAAAGCAGCTTTTCTGCCTGTTTTTTTTTTTTTTTTTTTTTTTCCCAGAAGAATCTTCTGTCTCCAACATTACAAGTGAGGCTGCTTGTCTAGGCACAGTTCCTACTCACTTCCCCAGTGTGTCCGATGGAATGCTGATGCACAGCTCAGTCAGCACTGGAGGGAGGGCTCACTGCTGCCCACTCACTCTGATGGCTCCCAGCATCTGGTTCCTACTTTCAAAAGTGCTAATAACTATGCTAATCTCAAAGTTCAACTGTGAATTTCCTTGATGTACACAACAAATAGCTTGGAAACTGGACTTAATACCTCCTTTTGTTTTTGCTTTGTTTTTTGGGTTTGGTCCTAGAACTCACTCTGTAGACCAGACTTACCTTGAACTCACAGAGATCTGCCTGCCTCTGCCTTCCAAATGCCAGGACTAAAGGTGTGCGTCACCACTGCCTGACTCAATATTTCCTTTTGTTAACACTATTTTAGTGATAATAGATCTGAATATAGAATTTTTATTCTCAAACTGTTTCTTAATGTAAGACTGCATTGTACTTTCAGGAGAGTGATACGTCATTTATCTTTGAAACAATAGGCTCTGATTTGCTGAAGATGTTTGGTATTTTTTAAGGTATATCTCCCTGTTTGCACTCAGGATTAAAGTCTCAGACTAAATTTTTAGAAGAAAACAGAGAAATTCAGTTATATTCATTACAGATTATTTCAGCAAAGTGGACCCAGACAGTTTCGATTTTCCCAGTGCTGGAGACAGCATTGCCATCCAAAGAAACTCAGGTTTTCTCTCAAACTCTCACGCTTTGTCTTCTCATCCCCTGCTTCCTGTTCCTTCAGCCTCCCTTCCCTTCCTCACTGATCTCTCTGATCATAATCTCTTATGATCATAACACCTGCTGTTGGCACACTCTCGTGAATCCTGTGATTAGAGTTTCAGGATAGGAGGTGGAGGTTTGGGTTAATGCGGCCGTGTGTGTATTCTACCAAGGAAAATGTTCTTACTTTGACACAAGGAAGACTGAGTGACTGGCACTGGGAAAGGACTTGGCTAGTAAAGGTTAGAGTGTACGTCAATCATTTCCTGAGCAACCTGCTAAGCAGGTGACCTGACTGAGCATGCTCTATGGGGGAGGCTGGCTCTTCCCCCCTTATTTCTCTAGTCTGGTGGTGAGTGGGGGCTGGACACTGTACTGTCACAGGTTTTTAGGACCTAAAGTGATCCTCGTAAACTCTTGGGGGAAGCCGGGAGTAACTTAGTGGCAAGCTAATTTATTTGTCTGAAGGGTGGATCACCACCCTCTTTTTTTTTTTGATCTGCTTAAGATTTACTCTTGGAGCTGTTTTGCAGATAGAGGTTGTACTTGGTAAGATATCAAACAGATTTCTAATGTGTTCTATGGGTTTCAATCATGAAAAAATAAAAGATTTTAATATAAAAAAACAAAAAAAGAAAGACTAATTTTGAGACAAGTCATCTTATGCCAAACAACAAAATTCTCCCCCAGATGCTCTCCCTGCTAATGATGTTGTTGTTGTTGTTGTTGATGATGGTGGTGGTGGTGCTGCTGCTGCTGCTGCCATTGCCACTGCCACTGCTGCCACTGCTGCTGCTGCTGCAGAGGAGGAGAACAAGGAGAAGGAGGAAGAAGAGGAAGAAGAAGAGGAGGAGAAAGAGGAAGAGAAAGAAGGGGAGGAGGAGGAAGAAGAAGAAGAGGAGGAGAAAGAGGAAGAGAAAGAAGGGGAGGAGGAGGAGGAAGAGGAAGAGGAGGAGAAAGAGGAAGAGAAAGAAGGGGAGGAGGAGGAGGAAGAGAAAGAAGGGGAGGGGAAGGAGGAAGAGGGGAAAGAGGAGGAGGAGGAGGAGGAGGAGGAGGAGGAGGAGGAGGAGGAGGAGGAGATTGTTGGAGGTTATACCAGTCTGAAACATTTTGTTCCTTACTGGGTATCCTTGAATGATGGCATTGGCCACAGGTATGTTGGTGCCTTCATCAGTGTTCAGTGGGTACTCTCTGTACCTCATTGCTGTAAACAGTAAAGAAACAATGCTCAAATTCCTGTGCTTTAAGGCCCATCTGTCTTCTAGTATCACCTCCAGGGGGATGCTTTTGTGACTCTGTACTCAAAGGACATAGCCTAAGGAAACCTCTATACCTTCATACTGTTGGTGAGAACAAAAAGCTCATTACTTACAACTACTGAGAAACTCTTTTAAAAACAGCTATACACCTAAAATGTAAACGTTTGGCAAATCAGAAGCATGAGCATGCTGTGAAGTGCACAGCAAAGAAACTTACAACTTTCCAGGACAATACTGAGAGATCTCCCATTTTCACTCTCAACAAGCACATACCCAGCATGCCCTCACTGTCTGGTACTCCCTGTCTTCACTGCCAGTGCTTGCAGAAATTCCTACTCAGGCAAGATCACCAGCAACCATCAACATGTTCTGCCTGGGCTTCCTGGAGGGGAGAAGGGACTCTTGTGATGTATTACTTGACTCTTTCTACAAGTCTCTCTCTCTTTCTCTCTCTCTCTCTCTCTCTCTCTCTCTCTCTCTCTCTCTCTCTCTCTCTTTACTTTCTCTCTCACTTGTATAGTTCTCATGGCTAAAACCCTCTACATTTTTCTGAAGTTTTCACATCAAATGAGAAAAGCCTATGAGGAAAAAAACTTATAAAAACATGTTTTCTCATTGTAATAGTGATAGATTTATCATTGTGATAATGATGGGTAGACTCAACTGTAAAAATACATACAGAAGATGATGTGTGAATAGGATATAAAGTCAAAATCCTTTGAAACTGGTTTATGGGTTTTGACCACTCAGGAAGGACAGGAAGGAGGAGGAGGAGGAGAAGGAGGAGGAGGAGGAGGAGGAGGAGGAGGAGGAGGAGGAGGAGGAGGAGGAGGAGGAGGAGGAGGGGAGGAGGAGGAGGAGGAGGAGGAGGAGGAGGAGGAGGAGGAGGAGGAGGAGGAGGAGAAGGAGAAGGAGAAGGAGAAGGAGAAGGAGAAGGAGAAGGAGAAGGAGAAGGAGAAGGAGAAGAAGAAGAAGAAGAAGAAGAAGAAGAAGAAGAAGAAGAAGAAGAAGAAGAAGAAGAAGAAGAAGAAGAAGAAGAAGAAGAAGAAGAATCATCATCTTAGCCCTCAACTTTCCTTGGCTTTATATGCCAACTAAGGAAACACAAGATATTTACAGAGAAAAGATGGAAAATATGTAATTAGTTACAATTCAATAAGCAGGGAGTCTGGACTCTACATTGCTCCTCAGAGTGTCAGTACCTGCTATGCTGGCTCAATGATAACAGGAAAATATGGTAGAATCCATTTTCTTAACTTAACATAAACATATCAGAACCATCTTTTTTTTTTCTGACCAGGGTGACTCTGGTGGCCCTGTTACCTGCAATGGAGAGATCCAGGGAATCTATAGCATAGTCTCCTGGGGTTCAGTATGTGCAATGAGAGGGAAGCCTTGTATCTACACCAATGTCTGCAAATACCTGAGCTGGATTGAAGAGACTTTGTCTGTCAACTGACTCCTTTTACCTTCCATGAATCATGCTGTCTTGATCTGTCTTTCTTTTTTTCTATGCCTGAGATAAGCTTTAATTAAAAAACATTTTATTCACTTTCATATTGGTGCAAGACTGGTTCTTAATTGATATTTGGGATGTTCTATGAATTTTTGGTGCTAAATGAGAACATGGTCAGAGAGGAACAATTATATTGGGCCATTGTAAATATTTCATCATTCATCTCTCTTTACAAAAGCCTACTGATCTCCTTCTGTGGTGTGTTAATTACAGAAGATACAATGGTAAATGTGAGTAAAATTATCATTGTAATTTTGAAAAATAATTATTAATGTTTTATCAGTAGATGGGATACATTTTATATAAAACATGTCTGCCATACACAGATGTTCCGACTGGTTACATGGTTGGTTGCACAATCATAACTTACGGCAGAACACATGAAACTGTGTGTATTATTTCTCATCAATTTATACAAGTACTACCTTGTAAAGCAGTAATTCAACACTAATAATATGATCCCTGTTTTTAAATTTTAAACCTATAAATCAGAGAATCTCTATGGATCTTAAAGATTCATAAATTAAAAATTCTCAATGAAGATTTTAAAAAGAATTTTTATTGTTTTAAATTACTAATACCTGTCTTTGTGGAGATTTATACACACGAGGAAAGTCCATGCATAGACTAGAGGTGTTTGGTGCACTTGTATTTCAGTTACTGGATTGGGTGACCTGCCTAACATAGGTGCTGGAAAAAAGTTCTAGTCGTCCACAAGAATAACAAGTGCTCTAAACATCTGTGCCATGTCTCTGGACCTTGAAGAATTATTTGTAAATATAGCTTTTGTTACTTCCAATGTTTTGTCCTCTGAGTCACCTTCTCCAATTAGACACATAATCAGAAGACTTTATACAAGTACAAGCTATGAGAGAAAATTATATCATGTAAGTTTTCTAAATTAGATGAACTTTGTTGTCATATTCTAGTAGGTATAGAGAAGTCATTTGCATTTCTGTGAGCCCAAAATAGGAGGCAAATGCGTATTTCCTTAAGTGCTTTTACTACCCACTATTTGCTCATGAATAAACAAACTAAAACCTTGTTATAAAAGATCTTACAGATGTTTTATGGGATCATTTAAAATGACCAAAGGCAACCAAAGACATAATAAGCTTTAGTCAGAGTGTAGCAGAATAAATGAAAGCTTTTGGAAAGAAAAAAAATGTATCCTCACAAATCAGAAAAGAAAGCATATTTTCTTAGGAAGCTCAGGATGTCTCAGCAATAATTCAATAGACACCAACTTCAAAGTATGAATCAATTTTTCACAGTTCTCTAGTTCACTATATGAACAGTTCTGTGTGATCAAAAGGCAAGGTAAAACTGCCCCCCTCCCAAGTCACAAAGCAAGCACAACTGCAGATGAAGCTCCTAGAAATTCACAAAATGTTACATACATCCAAGCACAATGGCATAAAATAGAAATTACCAAAGGGAAGAATGGAGTAAAAAGGAAACAGTGAACCAGAGCAATGATATAACTTTGAAGAATAAACATTGAATCATGAGGCTGCTTGTATCTGGAGCACATGTTAGCATTACCTGAACTTCAAGAGACTTGGACAGCAAGCATCACCATGAGGCCTTGCCACACACAGTCCATATTCTCCCCACTTCTCTCTCTCCCTCAACCGAGGAAGACATAAATTAATGCTATCAGCCTTTCTCAGCAGATGTCCCATTTTCCTGGCACCCCTGAGACAGTAATTCTGCACTGTAACTTGGTCTTTATACTACATTATCAAGCAAAGCCTGCTAGGTTTGACAGATTGAGAGTGATCTTTCTACACATTAGATGAAAGACCAGACTTTTCATAGTGATCAAAATGAAAATTCCCATGAATCTGTAACACTTGGATCCTTCATGTCACTACTGCTACCACTGCATAGACAAGTTCTTCATCCACCTTATCCATGAACTTTTGCTGCAGTGATGGTAACCATAAATACTTCCCAAGAATTTCTTTTCTAGAAAAGCAACAGGAGGCTCTGTTTTTACAAACCTTTTATCTCAAGGAATTTCTTTCAAATTAGTATATTTTTAGAGCCTTTGGTAGATGCAGTTTTTTGCTTCAGACACCTTCTTTATGCCTGACGGCATCATAATGATGAGCTTCACTGTAAATATGGTAATCTCTTCAAACTATAGCTGAAGGTACACATTTACTCTGTCTATAATCTTACAGAGGTGTTTTGTTGCATCTGTCTTACACTATTTTACTCTGCCTTTACCTCACAATTGTCACTAAAACATTGTGTAAGCAGTAAACAATAACCAGACCGCACAGCATTTTTCACCTAAATTTTCTCTCAAGAGTCTCCCCACAAGCACTCAAATTTTAGAGGTAAATGAAAGAATCCTTTGTTCACTGAAACACAAGTGCAGTCATTTGTTGGTTAAAAAATAAAAGCAAGCATATACAAATGATAATATTTATATATAATATATACTTGACCTTGGGGAGCAGAGATAAAGAGAATGACCAACCAGTGACTGGCCCAAATTTGAGAACCAATTTCTGACACTATTAATGATACTTTGTTATGGTTGCACAAAGCCTAGCATTACTAGCGTAATTGTCCTCTGAGAGAGTCCACACAAAACAGCTGACCAAAACAGATGCAGAGACCCCAAGCCAAACAGTAGATAGAGCTCGAGGAGTCTTGTGGAAGAATTGGGAGAGAGATTGAGGGATCCAAAAGGAATATGATATTCACCAGAAGACCAGTGGAGTCAACTTACCTGGAACTTTGAGGGTCTCAGAGAGTGAAGCACCAATCAAAGATCCTACATGGACTGAACATAAGCCTCCCTGGTCATATGTAGCAGATGTGTAGCTTGGTCTTCATGTGGGTCCTGAACAATTGGAGTGGGGGATATCCCAAAAGTTGTTGCCTATATGTGGGATATGTTCTTCTAGTTGGGCTTCCTTATCTGGCCACAGTGGGAGAGGATACATCTAGCTTCCTAGAGACTTGATGTGTCAGGGTGTTGTGATACCAAGAGGAGACCTCCTACTTCACAAACAATAAGAGGAGAGGGAAATAGAAAAATAGGAGAGGAGGAACTGTCAGGAGAACAGGCTGTGACTGGGATATAATGTGAATAAATAAATCAATGAAGAAAACCTTTAAATCCTAAATATCTCTTATCAAATGTAGCTCAACTATCTGTCATATCGTACAATAGAAGAATACCATTTGGTAGAGTCATGGTACAGTAGTTAAAGCATTGTCCCAAGAGCTTGTGTATGGATTATGTAAATCATAAGTGATATTCTAGACAGATGTTGTAGTTCTATGAACATCATATTACAACTTCAAGTTACCTGTGCTCTTGTTTTGAGAGGACTGAGACTAACATGACTTGTCTTCATACACTTGAGGAAATCTTGGTGACAGAAGGTACTGCCAAAGGAGATTTCCCACCACCACATGGTAACACTGAGAAAAAGAAGAATGAGGACATACTGACACTAGATATAAAATACAAGGTCAAGACCCAGTTAGCCACAATATCCAGCACAGCTTTACCTCCCATAATAGCACCACATTTTGAGTATCACTGGTTCAAAATCAGACCATAGAGTACATTTCACAGTTGAGGCACAAGTTGCCAAAACTTACATGCAATAGCTCATGACTATCTCATAATTCAAAATGTATTTTGTACATTTCCAAGAAGCCCCAAATATCTTATCAATGGAAACATCCATCTGAGGTATAAATACAAAGCCTATGTTGAGGA
Source organism: Arvicanthis niloticus (assembly GCF_011762505.2). Taxonomy (NCBI): domain Eukaryota; kingdom Metazoa; phylum Chordata; class Mammalia; order Rodentia; family Muridae; genus Arvicanthis; species Arvicanthis niloticus. Next base: position 22,640,497 of record NC_047672.1, read on the forward strand.
GAATATGGTACATGCCTGTAATGTCAGTACTTTGGAGAAGAGATGGAGGGAAGAGGGTCAGCAGTTCAAGGTTAGCCTCAGAAACACTGACATGAGGCCTTCCTGGGCCACTGGATATTCAGTCTCAAAGAAAGGAAAAAGAGTGTCTGCTGAGATTCAAGGAAGCTTCTTCATTGTGAGTTCATACAAACTTATATCATGTTACATAATTCCAGCAACTAATGCACAAACTAGTATTACATAAGAAAAATGAATGAGACCAAAGCAAGAAAGAAGCAGAACAAAGCAAGACCAAGGCTTAACATTGAAATTAGTACTGCAGCAGACACATGCCCAGTTTCTATGGCTTGTGCTACCTTAATATGAGTCAGTACAACTAGCCATCTTTAGCCCACAAGAAAATATATTTGTCTAGTTCTAGGTTCACAGAGCCTTCAAATTTCTCTCTATACATTCTGTGTTCCTGGCATTTCTGAGAGTTTGTTTTTGTCTTTGTATGTTTGCTTTTCTGCTTGTTGACCATCTCATGTTTTATTCTTGTCTGGGTGTAAGCTCCCCATTATATTGCTTCATTTGTGTTCTGCATGTTTGCAAAGCCACAGTTAAGTGATTAACAACAAATTTTGCCCCCACCTTCAGCCATGTCTAGGCTCAAATGGACGATGTCTGAAAGTTCTGAGATCTGAAAACTTGAATATGATGGAAATCCACTAATTGCTGTAATCTCTTAGATCCCTTAGATGTGACTGAACCACATGTGTAGAAGAACTATTTACCCATGAGACATTCAGGAAAGTTTAGCACTTCCTGCCCTTGAACTTTTGATGGGTGACATATGGTTAATTCCCAAGAGTACCACAGGCATATTATTGTTGTCTCATGTAAATTATATTGCTTCTTTTTGTTATATCTAACATTTGCTGGAAGCTTATCTTTCTAAATCCAAATTTAACAGTCTTTTTCAATAAAACTGCAAATACCCAATATTTCACTTTGGAATTCTCCCTTGACTTCAATTGTAAATATGGCAAAAATAGGCATAACATTAATGTCAATGACTTAGTTTTGCATTACCTTTATATTTTGCATATTGTAGAGATGATTTCTTGACCATTCAGCTAGAAACAAAGTGTCCAGACATGCACCATTTTAGAAATGTACTCTGCAGAAAAAAATGCTGTAAGACATTTAATCCTTTTTCAGATTGAATGTTTCTTACACTTTTTATACCCAGCCTTCACTGTCCTTATTCCTATTGACAAAATGGACCTCTGAGCTCTCAAATGAGTTGTCTATTAACCGAGTTTATAGCATTCTGGGGTTTCTATTCCTTTCTTCTCTAAATTTTTCCAGATTCTTCTTTCTAAAGTTTAATAACCACATGGGCTGGTTTATCAGAATAATGAATGGTCCTGTCTGGAACCTAATTATAAGTTAAAATTTGCTTAAGTTTAAAAATAAAACATTCCTGGAAGTACAAGTTTCAAAAGGTAAGTTTTATTTTAGCATTCATGTTAAAATTTATCTCAAACTTGCTTGACCTGATGCCCTGGACATGAACCTAGTTGTAATAGTGTGATGGTCATTGACCACCTTGCAGAAGGTAAGACGTAAGAAAGAACAAAGGACTTGGAGCTTTAAATGTATGGATCTAGCCAACTTTTGTCTCCTAACATACTTTCCCAAAAGACCTCCCTTTTCTCACAATAATTATAACACCTAGAGACCAAGTTGCTTTTTATATGACTATGTCCATGATATTTTATACTCAAACAAAGAAAAACCTCTAGTAATATTATGATGGATAAGCAAGACTAAGTAAAGAAATGAACATTCTCCAAGGAAACAAACATTTCAGGTCTGGTGGCTAGCATTCAATAAAAACAATAAACATGTAAAAGTGGTGGGAGCAATGCCAAGATTTCTCAGAATCTTCAAAAAACTAAGGTTGCCTATCTCACATGGGTATCCAAAAATGATCCCTACAATGTCCACATGCTTCTGAAACCCAAAGTAGTAAATATCACAGTCTACAAGTGTTACCTTGTGCAGCAGTAATTAAAGTAATTTAGCTTGAGCAGTCCTGATTCCTGACTTGTTTTCCTTTGTTTTGTTTGCCTTTAGTATTCAGGACCTGGAATTTTCATAGGGATGAGTGACTGAAAACTCTTAATGAAGCATATTTTAGGGATTACTTTTGTTTTTAATTACTTATATGTGCATTCCTAGGTGGAGGTTTTTGCATATGAAAAAGGTCCATGCAACAACTAGAGATGATTGATATACTTGTATTACAGTTACAGCGTTCTGTGAGCTCCTTGACATGGGTTCTGTGAACCAAGTTCTGATCTTTTGCAAGAATAGCATGTGCTCTATACATATGAGCCATGACTCTGGTCCTTGAAGAATTTGTTTTAAGCACAAATTTTACATTTCTTTTTTCCAGTCTTTTGATTTCTGTGTCACTTCCCCTAACTAGCCCCATAATCAACACATGATTATATAAAAATGTGAGCTATATTTTTTAAAAACTATATCGTGTAAGTTTTCAGAATATGGTTGTACTCTACTGTTGTCATATTCTGCTGACCACACAGCCATCACTTGCTCTTTTCTCAGCCCAAAGTGTGAGACAAAACCATGATTCTCAGCTGTTTTCCACCACACACCATTTGCTCATAGATAAGCCAGCTGAACATTTCTTATAGGAGATCCTACAAATGCTTTCCTGTATTGTCTGGAATGACTGATGACTACTAAATTTATAATGGGATTGTCTCAAGCATAGTGTAGTAAATGGAAAAGTTTAAAAAAAAATAAAAACAATCCTCAGAGATAAGAAAAGAAATTGTTATTTATTAGGAAGCCCAGGATGCCATGACAATAATTCAGTAGACTCCAACTTCAAAATACAAATTATTTCCTCATGTTTCTCCAGTCTTTACTATCTTAACAATTGCTCTTTCAAGGTCTATAAATAGCTGTTTGAGGTTTTATTGTAATCGCATCGAATCTGTAGATTGCTTTTAGTAATACGGCCATTTTTGCCTTGTTCATCCTATCAATCCATGATTGTGGGAGAGAGTCCCGTCCTTTAATATCTTCAATTTCTTTCTTCAGAGACTTGAAGCTCTTGCCGTACAGTTCTTACACTTCATCAGTTAGTGTTACAGCAAAATCGTTTATATTTTTGTGGCTATTGTGATGTGTACTGTTTTCTTAATTTCATTCTCAGCCCACACATTAACTGTATAAAGGAAGGCTACAGATTTTTTTTAAGTTAATTTTGTATTCAGCCACTTTGGTAAAGGTGTTTATCAGAAATTGGAGTTCTCTGGTAGAATTTTCTCATCACTTATGTATACTATCATATCATCTGCAAATAGTGATAATTTTTAATTTGTATTCTTTTGATCTCCTTTAGTTGTCTTATTGTTATAGATAGAATTTCAGTTAATATGTTGAGTAGATATGGAGAGAGTGGACAGCCTTGTCCTGTCTATGATTATAGTGGAATTATTTTACAATTCTACCATTGTATTTGATGGTTTCTATAGGCTTGCTGTATACTGCCTTTATTTATTTATTTATTTATTTATTTATTTATTTATTTATTTGCCTTGTGTCCATATTTGATTTCTCCAAGACTTTTTTTATGAATGGGTGTTGGATATTGTCAAAGGCTTTTTTTGACATTGAATAAGATGATCATGTGACTTTTTCTTCAGTTTACACACACACACACACAGGATTACATATGAACTTTTGTGTGTTGAATCATCCCTTCATCCCTCCTATGAGATCAACTTGATTGTGGTGATGCTCTTCTGTGATATATTCTTGGATTCAGTTTTCAAGTATTTAATTCAGTATATTTACTTCATTGTTCATGAAAGAAATGGGACTGTAGTTTTCTTTCATTGTTGAGTCTGTGTGGTTCAGATGCCAGGATTATTGTGGCTTCATAGAATGAGTTTGGCAATGCTCCTTAGTTTTCTATTTTGTGGAATAATTTGAAGACTCTTGGTTTTAACTAGTCATTGAAAGATGGAAGAATTCTGCACTAAAACCATCTGTCCCTGGGCTCTTTTGGATGAGAGAATTGTCATGACTGCTTCTATTTTTGTGGGGGTTATAGGACTATTTAGCTGATCTTGAGTTAACTTTCATAATTAGAGTCAGTTAAGAGAAGCATCCATTTTGTTTAGATTTTCCAATTTTGTGGAGTACAGGCTTTTGAAGTAAGACCTAAAGATTCTTTGGATTTCTTCATTGTCTGTTGCTACAAACCAAAATATTCTCCTTTTTCTAAGTTTCTTTAGTAACTTATTATGTCAAAGCAATGGAAAAAAGTAATTAATAGACATGCTTGGAAAGTAAAATTGAAAACATCAACAATTTGGCATATTCCCTGGTAAAGAAATATAATGGGCATACATTTATCTCAACCTGTAGAATGAGACACAACCACATTTCCTCACACAGTTTCCACTATTTGATCAGGGTTAAGCATATTAAACATTTGCTACAGAAGATCCTGCATATCTTTCCTATGATTAACTAGAATAGTCAAGTGAAATTAGAACATAAATGGCTTGGGTCAAAGCACACTGAAATGAATAGAAGAGTTTTGACAAGGAAAACATCAAATAAAATTAATATTAAATTAAATTCTCTCAATAAGGAAAAGAATCATATGGTCTTAGGAGTCCAGGTTCTCATGATTATTAAAAAAAAAAAATTCACAGGTTCAGTACACAAGTACATTTTCCATTAGTCTTCACTAACATAACAATTCCAGTGATTTAAAACCACAAATCCAAAAGGCTACTCTGAGACACAAAGCAGTGTCGTTTGATCATTCTCCTCTGTTCTTTACTGCTATGGAAACATATTGCCACCAGCTGGAGTTGTTCCTTCCATTCCCATAACCTTTAGAGAATAGTGGAAGAAACAGTGATATGGAAACTTGGTGCTGAATCATCTTCCACCTATCACAGAACAGAATTCTAAACTTGGTTTTGTGTGTGTTCAATGAAATCACCTTTTTTTTTTTCATTCTCTTGCAACAATAACTCAAGGTATAAATAGCTGTAAAGGAAAAGCTTTTATCCTAGTGCCCACTTCAGACACACTGAAAAACTATGAAGATCATCATCTTCTTCGCTTTCCTGGGAGCTGCTGGTGAGTCGTTCAAAGAACATTTCTACAGACGTGTATTTGTATTATACATGCAAGTTTGTGTTTTGTGAGTAGGAAAACAATAACAGAATTGAGTAAATATTCCATGTACAAGGAGCTAAAAGTGGGGAGTCAACACTATTTACTACATTTCTGTATTGTACAGGTTAGTTGAGGAAAAGTAAAAACAGTAAAAATGACCTAAATGGGTATTCTGACATTTCTGTGAAGAAGTGGTAAATAATGGTAATTATTTTATGCTCCAAGAAGAGGGTGGAAACATTAATTTCTAATTATGTGGAAGACCAAACTCTGCTTATTTACAAAAAATTATTATAATTAGAAGAGTTAGAGTATTACCCATTGGTAAAAACTTTAGGTTCTATTTCACAAAGTCTTCTAAAATCAAATGACTTTTTGGGGGGGGGGAATACAACTAAATTTAACACTAAATTTTCACAATAAAAATGGTTTTGATTTGTAAAGTCTCTCATGTTTGGAAAATTAAACATTATTTTCAAATATTGGACTATTAAGCTCATAGAGATTTATTATTGTCTTTAGAATTATATATATTATATATAAGGGAGGTAGTTATGATCAATATAAATTATATACATATATTGAATTTAGTAGTAATAAAAATACTTAGACAAACACTTGATGAATCTGTATGAAAATCTTAATACATTAATATATGTTGAATATATAACTGAAATAACAGGAAAGTTTGGGGAAGAACAATCTAGAATTGTGATTAAAAGATATATATATATATATATATTGTATCCAATAAATTAACCCAATCAATCATTTGTATGTTTTAGGTATTAACAATTAAAAACAAATTTAAAAATACTTTAAATTTGCTGAAAAATGTTCCTTTGAACTTAGGGTTGCCTCTAAGCCTTGGGGTCCAGGAAAGACACTGAGACTCTGTAGTGAACAGATAAAACCAACACTTGAAAATAGATTTGGCCTTCCACAGGAGCACTATGCTTTACATAATCATACACAGAGAGAGAGAGAGAGAGAGAGAGAGAGAGAGAGAGAGAGAGAGAGAGAGAGAGAGAGAATAAATTATAATATTAGATTTGATTCATAATAATATTAAGAGAGTATATGTTATAATTAGAAAATGATACCTTTCAAAACACTACAAACACATTTTATACAACTGGAGGATATGTGTCATTTCTGGTTGGTCAATACAAACTTCACTGGGAAGACTAATTTTGAGACAAGTCTCCTTATGCTAAATATACAAAACTCTCTCCCCAGTTGCTCTCCCTGCTAATGATGATGATGACAAGATTATTGGAGGCTACACATGTCCGAAGCATTCTGTTCCTTACCAGGTGTCTTTGCATGATGGCACTAGTCATCAGTGTGGAGGCTCCCTGATCACTGAACAGTGGGTACTGTCTGCTGCTCACTGCTACAAAAGGTAATTAAAAAATATTCAAATTCCTATGCTCTAAGGCCATTCTGTCCTCTGGTACCACCTTAAGGGCATGGCCTTTTGTGACTCTGTACTGACAAGACAATGAAATCCTCTATCCTGAACATTGATTGTAGGGCACAATACACTTTAACTGCATAGACCTTATAGTACTGGATGCTTTCAGAAGATGATTCCAGTTTTTATGTGCAGAAATTTTAGCTTGGTAAAGAAAAACATTCACATGGATACATAGAAATCCTTTATTTTCTAATGCAGGAGACTCCAGGTTCGCCTTGGTGAACACAATATTCATGTCCTTGAGGGTGGTGAGCAATTCATTGATCCAGAAAAGATTATTCGACACCCCAAGTATAACAAGGACACTTTCGACAATGACATCATGCTGATTAAATTGAAGTCACCTGCCATCCTTAACTCCCAAGTATCCACAATCTCTCTGCCCAGATCTTGTGCATCTACAGATGCTCAGTGCCTTGTGTCTGGCTGGGGAAATACTGTGAGCATTGGTGGTAAGTGTCAATGGAACTTAAGTTCGATGTCTACAAATATGAGAGGCAAAAGGTATGTTGGTTGTCAGCATGGCAAAATTGTCATTGTGAGAGATACTTCTAGAAGTTTGTAACACAGGCAGTCTTGGAATGTATAATTTTTAGGCCATAACATTGCTTCACTGAAACCATAAGAAAAAAAACAATAAAAATGAGCTATTAGCAAGATGCTAAAGTACTTACCTGGTGGGAACAGTTATATCAGAGAATGAAAACACAAGTGATAACCAGAAGAGATGCTGAGGACTTGTTGTTCCCTGAGGAATCTATCTTATGGAGAAAATACTGTCCCCAAAACCAGCACTGTTATTGTCATCAAATAATAAATAGCTTGTTAAAACTATTAGAAAAATATTCAAAAGAAAAAGTACTTCTAAGTTATGGTGCTTGACAAATAGAAAGGTTTAGAAATTTCACAGAAGTTATTGAGTGATATTGCCTTCTTTTTCTCTCAACAGGCAAATACCCAGCGCTCCTTCAATGTCTGGAAGCCCCTGTCCTCTCTGACAGTTCTTGCAAAAATTCCTACCCAGGCAAGATCACTAGCAACATGTTCTGCCTGGGATTCCTGGAGGGTGGAAAGGACTCTTGTGATGTGAGTGTTTTTTGCTTCTTTCTACAAAGCTTTCTCTCTCTGTCTCTGTCTCTGTCTCTGTCTCTGTCTCTGTCTCTCTCTCTCTCTCTCTCTCTCTCTCTCTCTCTTTCCCTCTCTCCTCTCCTTCACTCCATCAGTATCCATCTCCTTGGCTGAGAACCATGTACATCTGTCTGGAAGAATTCTCTTGCAATGAGATAATGCCTATGAGTAAAAACAGTTTTTCTCATCATAATATTTATAGATAAGCTGAAAGTTGAACTATGTACAGAAGGTGGCATCCAAACAGTACATGAAAGCTAACGTCTGAGAAGCTGGTTTATAGCATGTTACCACTCTTGAAGGACAGAAAAAAAAACTGCCAGCCTTCACCTTTTCCTGACCTTTAACAATTAAGGAAACATGGGCTTAAAGAGACAGTATTAAAAATAATGGAAAAATTACAATTAATTCTGCAGAGTGTCTGCATTGCTTCACTGTCAGTACCTGCTATCCTGGCTCCATGAAAACAGAGAAACATCTTTTGATTTATTTTTTTCACCTCGACATAAACATATTTAATCATATTTTCTTTCTGACCAGGGTGATTCTGGTGGTCCCGTTGTCTGCAATGGAGAGGTCCAGGGTATTGTCTCCTGGGGTTCAATCTGTGCAATGAGAGGGAAACCTGGTGTTTACACCAAAGTGTGCAACTACCTGAGCTGGATTCATGAGACCATGGCGAACAACTGATTTCTCTTGCCTTCCATAAATCACCTGTTCCTTATCCATGTCTCTTCCTTCCTATGCCAGACATGAGGTTAAAATAAAGGTATTTTTCATGCTCTATATCTGACAACATTTGGCTCCTATATTTTATTATTTAACATTCTTTTATATTGGTTGATAAATGAGACCTTTATTAGAGTGTTTGAAATTCAAAATAATTCAGCATTCATCTAACAATAAGAATTTTCTCATAATTTTCTATGGTCTGTGACGTATATTGACTACAGAAGTAAAGTGCATACATTAATATTAACTTTTTTCAGAATAATTATAATGTTTTATAATAGAATACATTTTGTTTTAAGATATAGCTACCATACACACTAATTTAAACTTCCTTCATGGTACATTGCAAACTTATAACTTAAAATAGATAGCATGAAATTGCTATCTGTTCATAGAATATCTATTGGTCTGAAACTGCTGTCTATTTTACCCATCAGCAAGTTACCCAAGCACTCCTTGAGAAACTGAAATTCAGTGTGAATGTTCCTGAGTCTTGGTGTCTTTCATGCCCTAAAACACAGTGCTATGTCTGCCTTTTTTAAAAATTTTATTGCCAATCTTTTAAAGTCTATGAATCTGTATGTTGTTTAGTGACTGAAAACTCCAAATGAAGTATTTTAAGACATATTTTTTCAATTACATACACGTGTGTACCTATGTGGAGGTGTATACAGGGAAGCAAGGTGCCTGTAGATGAAAGAGCCTTAGAGACATTTGTTCTGCAGGTACAAGGATTCCAGAGCTGCCAGACATGACTTCTGGGAACCAAACTCCAGTCCTCTACAAGAATAGTAAATGCTCTTTACCACTGAGTCATCTCTAAAGCTCTTGAATTATATATTATATTTAAATATATATGTTTTCCTAAATTTTGGCCACTGAGTTACTTCTCACTTACACCCGAAATCAAGACCAGATTGCATATAAATTTCAGCTTCATGCAAACAAATATGAATCACTTAAGCATTCACAATGTAGGTCCACCCATACTGTCATATTTCCCTGGGTACAGAGCTGCTATTTGTATTTTAGCATAGCCTGCAGAGCGAGAAACAACCACAATTCCTCACCTGCTTTTCACCCATTATCATTTGGTCATGGATCACCAAACAAAATATCTGTTGTAGATGATCCTACAAATGTTCTCTGTGATTATCCAGAATGATCAAGGAAGATGAAGTACACAATGGGCTTGAGTCAATGCAGAGTAAATAAATGGAAGAGTGGAAGAGTTTAGGAACAAGATCTCTATCCTCAGAGTCAAGGAAAAGAAGTATATTGTATTAGGCAGCTCAGACAGCAATGATTAAATAGAAATTCAGACCCCATCTGCAAGTACACATAAACTTCTAATTAGTCTTCACTTTCATAAAATTTTCAATTAGAGGAGGTGAAATTCCAATAGATCAAAAGCACAAGTCCAAAAATCTCCTCCTAGACAGATCTAAAGCCAATTCATTTGCCTATGAAGCTTCTGAAAGAGCTCACAAAGAATTACACACTTCCAAAATGCAGTGGTCCAAGAAAGATATTTCCAAGACAAAATGGAGGAATGGAATAGAAAGGAAAGAATGAACCAAAGCAAAAACACTTGACTCTGAAGAATAAACATTAAATCATGACAATTTTTTGTAAAGTATGTAGAGCACATGATGGTATCATCTGAGCTCCAAGACTTAGACAATTCAAACCTGAGGCCATGCCACACACAGTCCATATTTGCTCTGTCCCAGAAAGATGCAACTCAAAGCTATCACCTTTTCTGAACAAGTGAGCCATATCTCTGGCACCTCTGAGACTGTAGGTTTTCACTACAACATGGGCTTCAACCACAGCTTCATGCAGAACCCACTCACAAGTTCCCTTAATGAAGGCTAATCCTACACCTTGGCTAAAATGCCAGGCTTTCCCTAATGATCTAGATGACAGCTTCCATAACTCTCTAACACTTAGGTCCTTCATGCCTGCAATGCCAGTGCCTCTTAGATAAACAGTTCTTCCAGTGTTAGAAGAAACAGTGTCCTTTATTCTGTTACTGCAGTAGTTTCTGGGCAATTGAAATTATAACAATGCATGTCTAACAGCATCCTACTCTCCTTTTTGCTCCCAGTTCTCACTGGAAACATTGTATAAGCTGTGAGTAATCAAATGGCACGATGGCTTTTGCTATCTAAATTTCCTCTCAAGTGTCTCCCCACAACTCTCAAATTATCAGGGAAAGTACTATTTTTTCTTCTTTGATACATTGGCTTAATCATTCTTCAGTTACAAAGTAATTATGGAATTAAAAACACATATAAAATTATATTCATAGTTACCTAATGTTGCATTATAAACTTCCAATCCTAAATAACTACAAAGTAGTAATTTGTAATTGAATATAGCACCAGAATTAGCCACAATTGGAAGAACAATACCACTTTTGTGAGTCATTTCATGTTATCCTATAGCATTGTCCAAAGTTTTGTGTTAGCATCATAAAAATCATAAATATATGATGATCAAATTTTATAAATCTATGAAGATTACTTGACATAGAAACTTAAAGGTAGAAAGTATAACCTGGGCCCTTGGTTTGTGATTCTAACATTACTTGGCTTGATATAACTGAGCAGTAAACCATGGAGGCAAAAACTGGTGGCAAAGAAGAACCAACACTTCATAACAGTTGAATACAAAGAGTAACAAGATATTAGGCCTAAACAAGACATACAAAAACACTTAGCAACATTCTCCCACTCAACCCCATCTACCAAGTTATAACCACTAACTGAGGAACAAGTTCAAAATATGAAAGCATGTGCCATATTTTATAGTTTAGTCCATGTGAACATGATGCTCCTCTTCATCTGGGTCCACTCGGGACTTTACTCTCTATACACTTCGGTGTTGCTGGTATTTTCATTTTTTAAATTTCTGCTTTGCTATAACTTTCACCATCACTGTTAGACAAACTGCACTATTCAGGGATTGCTACAAGTATTATGAATGCATATACTTGTCTCGCCTTCCAGGTTTTCTTTTGAAATCTACACCCTACACACTTCACCACTTGCCTTCTGCATGAAGGCAAAACTATCATCAAATGAATGAAATCTAATTTTGCAAACAACTGAAGTTATGTCTAGGCTCACATGGATCAAGTCTGCAAACTCTAGGTAGTTAAATATTGTAAAATCATACTTAACGGGACAATTTCCTAGGTGGCTGTGACTGTGCTATAAGTATAGAGGGATTATTTATCCAGGGACATTGAGGTAACTTTACCACTTCCAAGTTTTGATCTTCTGGTGTCATATGGTCAAGTTCCAAGTTATATTAATGACATTTTTCCTATTGTCTTAGTGTAATGCATATGGAGCGTGATGTTATATCTAACATTTTCTGAAAAAGAAAAAGAACTCCCTAACTGAAATGTTATACAAACATTTCTAATGAAACTACAAGCATCTTATACTATCTTTTCTGATTTTATTTCTAACTATATAATTATAAACTTGATAAAAGAAAATAACAAGTATAATTTCCATATTATGAACTCAATACTAGACTCCCTTCAAAGTTTCTACATTAGATACATTTTGTTCATAAACTTTCAACACTTCCAGCCCATGTATTAGGATATAAACTGTGTAGACATGTTTTTTGTAGAATGGAACATGCACATCCTTTCTCTCATCTATATGCAGCATGCTTATTACATTTTACATGCCCATCCTACAATATCAGTGTTCCTATTAACAATATGGTGTCCTAATGTGCTCCCATAAGATTTGTCTGTTTCTTGAGCTTATAACATCCTGTAGCTTGTTTTATTTTTCTCTACAACTTGAAAATTCTCCCTGAAAATGTTTAAAAACCACAGAGGAAGGTTTATCACAATAATGTATACATTTCTCTGGAACCATCTTTTAGTGTTAATATTTCCTTATGTGTGAAAATATCCTGGAGAAGAAAGTTTATAAGAAGTAAGTTTAATTTTGACTTTCATGCCAGTAAATGCAGCCCAATGTTGTTTATCATGATGATCTTCACAGCATTTGGTGGCAGGACAGAGTTCTGGAGATTCTCCACTTCATAGCAAGAAGAAAGGAAGAATGGGCAAAGGACTCAAGAGTTTAAAGGGATGACACTAATCAATCATTTTCTCCAATCATACCTTTTCCAAATATCCTTGTCTTCCCACAGTAATTCTACCACTGGAGGACCAATTAGTTTTTCACATGGTCCTCCCCATGGTATTTCATGCTCTACCAAAACAAATGCAATTGACAATGAGAACTCTAGAAATAAGGATAAGAGATAATAAGAAGACTACAAATAAATTAATGCTTTCCAAGGGAAAATCTGATGCAGTTTTGGATCCTGTGACTGAGATTCGATATCACAACCTGACAAATAATGTGATGATGAGAATGTCAGAAAATCCAAATGGATACAATGTTGCTTTTCTTACAGGTGTACTAAAAAGTGACCCAAAATGGCAAATACAAAGATTTTTCACACTGAGTCTTAGTTTGATTTTCCTATACTGTACTTTGTCTGGCCATTTGAAACAAAACACCATTTTCTTCTACCACTAAATCATCTGTGGACAGGACACAGGAAACAAGCAGCTGCCTGGGATAGGATCCTGGTTTTCATCTGTGTCCTGAGCCAATCCTGTGCCTCAGTACTCCATAACCAAATACTGCCAGGAGTGAGCTGGTATCCCAGGAGTATGGACACACCTAAGAGCACTGGTAAGACCACCACTTCAGCTCAAATTCCTGGCCCAAGAAGGACCTGCTCAGAGCCACCAGGACACAAGGAACAGCTGAGGACAGGATGCTTGAGGTTTCAACATCTGCACACATACCTCTCCATACCCAAATTCCTCCCAAAGGGCACTGGTCTCCCAGGAGTACTGACACATAGGCTTGCAGGAGGGACAAGCCACAGTCAGAAACAGCAAAACCAGCTACAACCAGAGATAATCAGATGGCCAAAGGCAACAGAAGGAACATAAGCAGCAGAAACCAAGGCTACTTGGGATCATAAGAATCCAGTTCTCCAACCACAGCAAGCCCTGGATATCCCAACACATCAGAAAAGCAAGACTCTTATTTAAAATCACATCTCATGATAATGATAATAGAGTACTTTAAGAAGCACATAAATAACTCTCTTAAAGAAATTCAAAAGAACACAATAGGTAGAAGACCTCAAAGAGGAAACACAAAAATCCCTTAAGAGATTACAGGAAAACACAACCAAACAGGTGAAAGAATTAAACAAAACCATCCAAGATCTAAAAATGGAAATAGAAACATTAAAGAAATCACAAAGGGAGCCATCCCTGGAGATAGAAAACCTAGGAAAAAGATCAGGAGTCATAGATGCAAGCATCACCAACAGAATACAAGAGATAGAAGAAAGAATATCAGATGCAGAAGATACCGTAGAAAACATTGACACACTGTCAAAGAAAATACTGAATGCATAAAACTCCTAACCCAATCAATGAGGAAATTCAGGACACAATGAAAAGACCAAACTGGAGGATAATAAAGTAAAGATTTCCAACTTAAAGGGCCAGTAAATACCTTCAACAAAATTATAGAAGAAAACCTGCTTAACCTAAAGAAAGAGATGCCTATAAGAATACAAGAAGCCTACAGAACTCCAAATAGATTGGGCCATAAAATAAATTCCTCTTGTCACATAATAGTCAAAATACCAAATGCATGAAGTAAAGAAACAATATTAAAAGCAGAGTAAGGGGAAAAGTTCAAGTAACATATAAAGGCAGATCTATCAGAATTACACCAGATTTCTCATCAGAGACAATGAAAGCCTGAAGATCCTGAGCAGATGTCATACAGACCCTAAGAGAACACAAATGCCAGCTCAGGCTATTATACCCAGCAAAAATCTCAATTACCATAGATGAAGAAACAAAAATTTTCCGTGATGAAACCAAATTTATCAATATCTTCCTACAAATCCAGATCTACAAAGGATAATAGATGGAAAATGCCAATATAAGGAGAGAACATAGACCATAGAAAAAGTAAAGTAAGAAAGTAATCTTCTTCCAACAAACCCAAAAGAAGATAGCCACACAAACATAAAAATAACATCAAAAGTAACAGGAAGCAACAATCACTACTCTTTAATATTTCTTAACATCAATGGACTCAATTCCCCCATAAAAAGACATAGACTAACAGACTGGATAAGTAAACTGGACACAACTTTTTGCTGCATACAGGAAGTGTACCTCAGTGACAAAGACAAACACTACCTCAGAGTAAAGGGCTGAAAAACAATTTTCCAAGCAAATTATCCCAAGAAACAAGCTGGAGTAGCCATTCTAACAATGAATAAAATTGACTTTCAACCAAAATTTATCAAGAAGCATAAGGAAGAACATCTCATACACATTAAAGAAAAAAAAATCTTCCAAGAAGAATTCTCAGTACTGAACCTCTATGCTCCAAATGCTAGGACACCCACATTTATATAAAAAAAAATACTAAAGTTCAAAGCACACATTGAACCTCACACAATAATAATAGGAGAGTTAAACACCCCACTCTCATCAATGGACAGATCATGGAAACACAAACTAAAAAAGAGACAGAATGAAACGAACAAGAGTTATGAACCAAATGGATTTAAAAGATATCTATAGAACATTTCATCCTAAAACAAAACAGCACCTCATGGTACCTTCTCCAAAATAGACCATATAATTGGTCACAAAACAAGCCTCAACAGATACAAGAAGATTGACATAATTCCTTGCATCCTATCAGATCACCATGGACTAAGGCTAGTCTTCAATAATAAGAAAAACAATGGAAGGCCCACATCTACATGGAAACTGGACAATGACCTACTCAATGATAACTTGATCAATGAAGAAATAAGGAAAGAAATCAAAGACTTTTTAGAATTTAGTGGAAATGAAGGCTCATCATACCAAAACTTACAGGACACAATGAAAGCAGTGCTAAGAGAAAAAATTCATAGTTCAAAATGTCTACAAAAAAAAAAAAAAAAAAAAAAAAAAAAAACTGGAGAGAGCATACACTAGCAACTTGACAGCACACCTGAAAGCTCTAGGACAAAAAGAAGCAAATACACCCAAGAGTAGTAGACTGCAGCAAATAATCAAACTCAGAGCTGAAAACAACCAAGTACAAACAAAAAGAATACAAGGTATCAACAAAAGGAGGAGCTGGTTCTTTGAGAAAATCAACAAGACAGAAAAACGCTTAGCCAGACTAACCAGAGGGCTGGTTTATTTTAATAAAATCAGATCTGAGAAGGGAGACATAACAACAGAAACTGAGAAAATTTAAAAACATCATTACATTCTACTACAAAATTCTATACTCAACAAAACTGGAAAATCTGGATGAAATGGACAATTTTCTAGACAGATACCAGGTACCAAAGTTAAATAAGGAACAGATAAGTCATCTAAATGGTCTCATAACTCCTAAAGAAATAGCAGGGGTCATTAAAAGTCTCCCCACCAAAAAAGCCCAGGACCAGATGGTTTTAGTGCACAATTCTATCAGACCTTCAAGGAACACCTAATACCAATCCTCTTCAAACTATTCCACATAATAGAAATAGAAACACTACCCAATTCTTTCTATGAAGCCACAATTACGTTCATACCTTAACCACACAAAGACACATCAAAGCAAGAAAACTTTAGAGCAATCTCCCTTAAGAATATCAATGCAAAAATACTCAATAAAATTCATGCAAAACAAATCCAAGAACATATCAAAGCAATCATCCATCAAGATCAAGTAGGCTTTATCCCAGGAATGCATGGATGCTTCAATATTCGGAAATCCATTAATGTGATCCAGTATATAAACAAACTCAAAGAAAAAAAACACATGATCATCTCACTAGATGCTGAGAAAGCATTTGACAAAATTCAACATCAAACCATGGTAAAAGTCTTGGAAAGATCGGGAATTCAAGGTCCATGCATGTTCATAGTAAAAGCAATATACAGCAAACCAGTAGCCAACATCAAACTAAATAGAGAGAAACTTGAAGCAATCCCACTAAGATCAGGGACTAAACAAGGCTGCCTATTCAATATATTACTACCTATACAATATAGTACTGGAAGTCCTAGCCAAAGCAATTGGACAACAAAAGGAAGTCAAAGGGATACAAATAGGAAAGGAAGAAGTCAAAATTTCACTATTTGCAGATGATATGATAGTATACTCAAGTGACCCCAAAATGTTCACCAGAGAACTCCTAAACCAGATAAACAACTTCAGCAAAGTGGCTGGTTATAAAATCAACTCAAACAAATCAGTAGCCTTTCTCTACTCAAAAGATAAACAGACTGAGAAAAAAATTAGGGATATGACACCCTTCATAATAGTAACAAATAATATAAAATACCTTGGTGTGAATCTAACCAAGCAAGTGAAAGATTTGTATGACAAGAACTTCAAGTCTTTGAAGAAAAAAATTAAAGAAGATCTCAGAAGATAGAAAGATATCCCATGCTCATGGATTGGCAGGATTAATATAGTAAAAATGGTCATATTGCAGAAAGCAATCTACAGATTTAATCCAATGCCCATCAAACTTCCAATTCAATCCTTCATAGAGATAGAAAGAACAATTTGCAAAATCATTTGAAATAACAAAATAGATAACGAGAACTAGAACTATTTTCAACAATAAAAGAACTTCTGGGGGAATCACCATCCCTGACTGCAAGCTGTACTATAGAGCAATAGTGATTTTTAAAAAAAGCATGGTATTGGTACAGAGACAGGCAGGTAGATCAATGGAATAGAATTGAAAACTCAGAAATGAACCCACACACCTATGGTCTCTTGATCTTTGACAAAAGTGCTAAAGCTGTCCAGTGGATAAAGGACAGCATTTTCAACAAATGGTGCTGGTTCAACTGGAGGTCAGCATGTAGAAGAATGCAAATCAATCCATTCTTATCTCCTTGTACAAAGCTGAAGTCCAAGAGGATAAAGGACATTCACATAAGACCAAATACACTGAAACTAACTGAAGAGAAGATGGGGAAGAATCTCGAATACTTGGGCACAGGGGAAATGTTCCTGAACAGAAGAGCAATAGCTTATGCTCTAAAATCAAGAGTTGACAAATGGGACATCATAAAATTGCAAAGTTTCTATAATGCAGAGTACACTGTCAATAGGACAAAATGGCAACCAACAGATTGGGAAAAGAACACAAGAAATTAGACTTTAGACAGCCTAATAACCCTATTAAAATGGGGTAAAGAGTTATACAAATAATTCTCAACTGAGAAAACTTGAATGGCCGAGAAGAACCAAAGAAATGTTCAAAATCCTTAGTCATCAGGGAAATGTAAATCAAAACAACCCTGATATTTCACCTCTCACCAGCCAGAATGGCTGAGATAAAAAAAATTCAGGTGACAGCAGATGCTGGAGAGGATGTGGAGAAAGAGGAACACTCCTCCATTGTTGGTGAGATTGCAAGTTGGTACAACCACTCTGGAAATCAGTCTGGCAGTTGCTCAGAAAATTGGACATTGAATTACCTGAGGACCCAGCTATAGCACTCCTGGGCATATGCCCAGAAGATGCTTCAACATATAACAAGGACATATTTTCCACTATGTTCATAGCAGTCTTATTTATAATAGCCAGAAGCTGGAAAGAACTCAGATGTCCTCCAACAGAGGAATGGATACAGAAATTGTGGAACATTTACACAATGGAGTATTACTCAGCTTTTAAATACAATGAATTTGTAAAATTCTTAGGCAAATGTATGGAACTAGAAAATATCATCCTGAGTGAGGTAACATAATCACAAAAGAACACACATGTTATGAACTCACTGATAAGTGGATATTAGCCCAAAAGTTCATACTTGTCAGGGGCAGCCCTGCTTATACACTGAAGGCCTAGAATCAGGCATAGGCCTGACATAAATGCCTGCTAATACACAATCTTGGGTCTCTGTGGAAAAACACTGAAACAGATATTGTAAACAAGCAGCTTTGATGAAAAGTTGCCAAGCCTAAGTCGTCATAGACCTTGTAGATAGATAACCTTGGCGGATAGTACCAACTTAGATAAGGACAAGTGAATCATAGGCAGAGTCATAGTGATCTTCACCCTGAGCCTTCACCCAGCTGACACTCTGTTCTGGAAGATATCTGTACTTCCCCTGAACGCCTATGCTCCTGCATCATCCCCTTCCCCACATCCTGCCTTTTTGTGTATATAACCCATGTGTGAAAAAGTAAAAATTATGGTTTGATCAGCCTATGGACAAACTGTGGTTCTTTTTGTTTGCCTGTTTTTCCCCCATTCTCTCTTAGGTGATCTCCCTGGACCCTGTTTAATGTCTTGCTGGCCAGGACACATACTACCCAAGATACAACTCACAGACTACATGAAGCTCATGAAGAAGAAAGACCAAAATGTGGGTGCTTCGGTCCTTCTTAGAAGGAGTAACAAAATACTCATGGGAGCAAATATAGAGACAAAGTGTGGGACAGAACTGAAGGAGAGGCTGTCTGGAGACGGGTTCCACCTGTGTATCCATCCCATGTGCAGTCACTAAAGGTAGACCCTGATGTGGATGCCAGAAAGTGCATGCTGACAGGAGCCTGATATAGCTGTCTCCTTAGAGGTCTGCCAGAGCCTGAAATATACAGAGGCAGATGGTCACAGCTAACCATTGAACTGATCAAGGGGTTCCCAGTTGAGGAGTTAGAGAGAAGACTGAAGGAGCTAAACGGGTTTGCAACCTCATGGAGAGAGCAACAATACCAACCAACCAGAGCTCCCAGGGTCTAAACCACCAGTCTGGGAGCACATAGGGAGGGACCCATGACTCCACCTGTGTATGTATGAGAGGATAGCCTTATAGGGCACAGGTGAAAGAGGACTTCCTTGGTCCTGTGAAAGCTGGTTGCCCCACTGTGGGGAATTTGAGGGTGGGTGGGTGGAGACTCATAGAAGCAGGAGAAGGGGGTTGGCATAGGGTGTTTCTGGGTGTGGGGAAATGTGGAAACGGGATAACATCTGAAATATAAATAAAATATCTAATAAAAGGAAACAACAACAAAAACAGAACAAAAACAAACAAACAAACAAAAAGAATTCAACAGAATACTTGGAATGAACAAGGAAAATTAAGGATGTAATGGACTTGAGGCAAAGCACTGTGGGATAAATGGAAGTTCTTGAAAAAAATTATACACATGTACACACACACACACACACACACACACACATCATATTATGTCTTTAGGGATAAAAAGAAGTAAATCTACTTTCTTACTTCAAGCTGATGAGACAAAAATTCTATACAGCCTGTCTTCAAAAAACAGGCTGATTTCTCACTGTTCTGTTGTTTTCATTAATTTAAAATTCTGTCAAAAAACATTTTCCAAAGCCCTATTTCTAAAGTCTTCTGAGACTCAAGCCAAGCACAGCTCTCAGTTCCTACAAATCCACAAAGTGTAACATGTTTCCAATATACAATGGCTCAAAATAGACACTTCCTTTACTAAAGAGAACAATTACAGGCATAACAACACAATTCTGAAGGATAAATATTAACTCACAAGTCTTTTTTTGCGGTGTCTGGAGCATTTGCTGACATCATCTGAGCTCAAAGAGACTTAGATAACCCCACCCTGTGGCATTGCCACACACAGTCTATATGCCCCCTCAGGCAGATGCAACTCAAAGCTACTAGCTTTGCTCAGCAGAAAATCTATTCCTTATTCCTCTATGTTCTTCACTGTAAATTGGATTTCCTACCTCATCTTCATACATAGCCCATTCACAGGCTTCCTGAATGGAATCTGATCCTGCTCCACATTGCCTGAAATGCTAGCCTTTTTTCTAAAGATCCCATTGTAATCTCTACTGTCTGCATTTCTGTCAGCATTCTGGTTTTTTAGACTCACACTAGGACACTAGGACATGCTCTACTGTTCATCTCTAAACTTACCTGCATTTTCCCTACAAACCAGTTCCAAAACCCTGGAACAGCATGGTTATATTTCCCAATAAAGCTATTCCAGTATTAAGTATTTAAAATTTCATCATAATGACTAACTTAACAAATAAGTCCTTAGTGAGAATGTTTACATTGACACACAGTTTCAGAGAGTTTTTCTTCAGACAAGGTAGGAATAACATGATGGATCAACATGATGACTGTTCTAGGTAAACACAGACTTCAAATTTTCTCTCTACACATTCTGTGTTCCTGGCATCTATGAGTTTTGTTTTTGGTTGTTTTTTGTTGTTGTTTGTTTATTTCTGTGCTTGTTGACCATCTCATATTTTCCTTTGAAGTCTGGGTGTAAGCTCCCCATTACACTGCTTCATTTGCATTCTGCATGTTTGCAAAGCCACCATTAAGTTATTAACAACAAATTTTGCCCCCAGCTTCAGCCATGTCAAAAATTGGAGCTGTGCCAAAAATTCTCAGAATCTCCAAAAGACTAAGGTTGCTCATCTCACATGGGTACCTAAAAATGATCCAAACAAAGTCCAAATGGCTTCTAAACCCCAAAAGAGTAAAAATAAAGATTTTTTCAAACTGAACCTTAATGCGACTTTACCATGAAATGCTATGTCAGACGACTTGAAACTAAACATGATTTTCTTCAATCACTACGACACTTGTAGGCAATCAACACAAAATGCATTCAAGAAAGAAATTTCCAAGATGAGTAGAAATGGTAGTAGGAAGCCACACCATGCATCAATTGATTTTCCTTCATCTAAGTAGAAATGAAAAGGATTGTGTCACCTGAAAGGCAATAATCAATCATTGGCTCTTTACCTGTTAAAGGGTTCAAATGAGCAGCTGGTCCAGAGCAAAGACATTAAATTCCATGAACTGTGTGTAGGAGGAAATCAGACTTTCAAGCAAGGCTCCTGAGCACACACAGTGACCAGCTACTCAGCCTCATATACTTGGAAAGACAAGAGAGCATAGGACTTTGACCAGCAGAGAAAGAGGATCAGGAGAAAATAATTATTACATTCACCAAGAGCCATGTCTACCTTTGATTTCTGTGACAAAAATAATGTAGTAGGTTTAGTCTCCTTAAGGTTGGTGACTAAGGAATGATAGCTATAAGGACATCAGATTGTCTGGATTCTGAAACAAGAACAAACCAATATTAGGGAGAATTCTCTGAGAACTTGGGACAAAATGAAAACTTGGTCATAGAACTGAACAATTGTACTAGGACCATTGTAGAGACTTCATCATTCATCTACCTTTATAAAAACCTTCAGATCTTCTTCTGTGCTCAGTGAGTTACAGAGTAGACAATGGTGAATGCAACTATAGTCATCAATGACGTGGTGTAAAATAATTCTTGATTCTTTATTAGCAAGTAGGATACATTTTGGTGAAGATACATCTGCCATACACACATGGTCAGACTGGCTTCACGGAAGATTGTCCACACATAACTGATGGTAGGACACATGAACCTGAGAGTATTATCATTCATCAAAGTCTACAAGTGTTACCTTGAAGAGCAGTAGTTAAAGTAATTCAGCATAAGCAGTCCAGATTCCTAATTTCTTTTTATTTGTTGCCCTCCAGGAATAAGAGAATCCACACACAGACTCAAGTAGCACTATGTAATCTTGCCCATCAAATTGTCATTGACTGGTGAATAAAGATGCATACAGGCTATAGCTGGGAAGAAGAAAATTAGCCCAGTTTGTTGGACTTGGGCTCAGAGGAGAGACTACAAGAGGAGAGTGTTAGTAGATGGAGAGAAGAGAAGATGCCATGGAGTTAGTAAATCATAAAAGTATGGCCACGAGGGCTGGCCAATTGAAGTTAAGTGCAGCCCAGATGGAACATAGCAAGTTATAATGCGAGTTATTGGCAGGAAAGTAGACATAATAGCTTGGAGAGTATATATATATATATATATATATATATATATATATATATATATATATATATATATATCTGAGCACCTTTAGTGCTTACTAAGGCTTATAACTATCAGACTTCTGTGTCTTTTACCTGGAAACTGAATGATAAAAGGCATAGTAGAAAACCCCAAATGAGATTAAATATTTGCTGCAACAGCCCACTGATACAATTTCCTACATGTCTGTGACTCAGCCATAGTGCCTAGAAGCATTCTTTGCTGGAGGGACATTCAGATAAGTCTACAAATTCTTGTCCTTGAACTTATGCTGGGCAACATATGGTCAGTTCCCAAGACATACTGCAGGCACATTTCTTTTTGTGGCATAAAATCATATGACTTCTTTTTATTAAATCTATCAATGGCCAGAATCTGAACTGCAGATGTCCAATACATTTTTTGCAGTGAAAATCTGTTTTAATTTCAATTGTCAATTTAGCAAAAAAAAAAAAAATAGGCATACTACTCATGCTATGGACTCAGTGCTAGAAACCATTTACAGTTTGTATATTTGATAATTTACTTTATAGGCATTTGTCGAGACAAAAAGTATCAGGAAATAGACCACACAGACATCTGCTTTTCCAGAATAGAGCAAGTATGACTTTTATTCTGCCTACAAATGGAATGCTAGTTACACTTTATGAGATCAGCCTTCATTGTCTTAATTCCTATTGACAAATGGACTTCTGAGCTCCCATATGATTTGAGCATTAACTGAGCTCTTAACAGCATGGAATTGCTATTCTTTATTTTATAAATCTTTGAAATTCTTTCTGCTAAAGATTAATAACTACAGAAGCAGGTTTATCAAAAGAATTAGAACATCTCTCTGCAACATATTTTGGGGTTCAAATTTTATGTGTGGCAAAAAAGAAAAAATAAACAATATCTGAAAGAAAAAGTTAAAAATAAGGAACTTTGTTTTGTTTTGTTGGCATTACTCTCAGGAAATCCAGGCTATCACTACTTTTCCTAGTATCCTGGACAGTATTATACTAGCAATAACATTTGTCAGTCTTTTTTAACTTCATAATATATGGAAATGAAAACACTAGACAACAAACCAAATGACCCTGGTTAAAAAAGGAGTGCTAATCCAAACAGAAAATTCCTATCAGAGTTATTTCTATTGGCAGAGAAGTATTTAAAGGAATGTTCAACATTCTTTTTTTTCTTTTATTTATTTATATTGTTTGTACTGAATATTTTCTTTATTTACATTTCCAATGTTATCCCCTTTCCTGATTTCTCCCCCAACCCCAAAACACCAAATCCCATTCCCTCTACCACTGCTTCTATGAGGGCGTGCTCCCACATACCCATCCACTCCTGCCTCCCTACCCTCAAATTCCCCTGTACTGAGGCATCTAGCCTTCACAGGACCAAGGGCCTCTCCACCCATTGATGTCCGACAAGACCATCTTCTACTACATATGTGGCTGGAGCCATGGGTTCCTCCCTGTATAGTCCTTGGTTGGTGGTTTAGTCTCTGGGAGCTCTGGAGGGGTGGTTGGTTGGTTGATATTGTTGTTATTCCTATGAGGTGGGACTACTAATAGCATGAGCAGAAGCTGTATCTGACTCTGCTGCCCATCTTGGGATCCATATATCCTAGCTGTTTTGCTCTGCCATGAGGGAAGATGTGACTAGTCCTACTGCAACTTGATGTGCAGGGGCAATTTGATATCATAGGATTCCTCCATTTTTCTGACCCTTTTCTGAGGAGAAGAGGAGGACAGGGTGATGGAAGGTGTGTGTGTATGTATGTGTGTGTGTGTGTGTGTGTGTGTGTGTGTGTGTGTGAAGGGAGCAGAGATGGAAGTGGACAAGGAAGGTGGAACTGAAAGAAACGAAGAAGAGGAGGCTGTGGTGGGAATGTAAAGTAAATAAATTGTTTTTTAAAAAGATCATATGGCATTAACAAAGAGAGTGGCTGAATAAAAAAATGAACATTTTCAAGGAAACATAATTGATGCGATCTTAGGTCCTGAGACTTGCATTCAATAGCAAATATATCTAAAAGTGATTTTAAAACTGTGAAGAATAATATGAAACTCCAGAAGACTAAGGTTGCTTAACTCACAGGGAAATCCAAAAGGACCCAAACAAGATTCAAATGGCTTTTGAAACCCAAATGGCAAAAATAAAGTTTTTTTTTTTCCATACTGAACCACAATGTGACTTTCCCTTGTTGCTCTTGGTCAGGCCATCAGCATGAAACACCTTTTTCTCGAACCACTATGTTATATGTAGGCAATCAGAACACTATGCCGGTGAAAAAAGAAACTCCCCAGAAGAATAGAAATCACAATAGCATCCCACAGATCCCTAAACTGATTGTCCTTCATCTAGGTAGAAACTAAAAAGTCTCTGACACTTGAAGAGCAATAATGATTCACTCACTACTTCTTAATGTCTTCAAATAATCTGTGTGTCTACAACAAAAAATTAAACTTCATAAAGGAGTGTGAGTAGGAAGAAATTAGTCGATTTCAAAGAAGGCACAGGAACAGATACATTAGCCAGCCTTTAGCACCCACACACTTGGAGAGAGAGAGGAGCATAGGAATTTGATCAGGAGGGAAGGAGGAGCAGGGAGGAACAGTTATTACACTCACCAAAAAATTTGTCACCAGGGGTCATGCATACCTTCAAACTCTCACAGGAGAAAGATAATAATAGGCTTGCTACCCTTGTGGGTGGTGAGTAAGCAAAGATATTTCAGAGGACATCAGTCTCTCTGGATTCGGAAACAAAACTCTTTTGGCAATTAATATATCAGCACTCAAGACAGTGCTCTTCTCCGTCCAATAGCCTAGGAAGAGAGACATAATGGTTACCAAACATTACTAGAAGTTTTCTAACGAAATGAAGATATTCTAAAGAAACAATGTATCAGACTATTAAAACAAAGGTCCTCAAATCAGAGTATTTCCTGAGAAATCACTAACAGAAAGAAAGAAAGAAAGAAAGAAAGAAAGAAAGAAAGAAAGAAAGAAAGAAAGAAAGAAAGAAGGAAAGGGAGGGAGGGAGGGAGGGAGGGAGGGAGAGAGAGAGAGAGAGAGAGAGAGAGAGAGAGAGAGAGAGAGAGAGAGAGAGAGAGAGAAAGAGCGAGCACCAATCTTGGGTGGTTTTTTTTATTTGCTTGTTTTGTTTCATTTTGTTTTTTGTTTGTTTGTTTTTCGTTATGAAGTTGAAAATTGCACTTTCAAGCTTTCTAAAAAATTATGCTGGAATTTTGATGGGAATTGCATTGAGTCTGTAGATTGCTTTTGAGATAATGGCCATTTTTGCTATGTTCATCCTATCAATTCATGAGCCTGGGAGGTCTTTCTACCTTTTGATATCTTCTTCAATTTATATCTTCAGAGAGTTAAAGCTCTTGTCATACAGGTCTTTCTTTTCCTAGGTTAGTGTTGCATCAAGATATTTTATGTGGCTATGGTGAAGGGTGTTGTTTTCTTAATTTCTTTCTCAGTCCACTTATTAATTGTATAAAGGAAGGCTACTGATGTTTTTAGTTAATTTTATATTTAGCCACGTTGCTAAAGATGTTTATCAAGTGTAAAAGTTCTCTAGTAGAGTTTGGGGACCACATATGTATACTATCATATCATCTGCAAATACTGATAATTTTTCAATTTGTATCCTTTTGTTCTCCTTCAGTTGTCTTATTGATATAGCTAGAATTTCATGTACTATATTGAGTAGTTATGGAGAGAGTAGACAGCCTTGTTCTGTCTCTGATTGTAGTGAACTTGCTATATGATTCTAAGGTTATATTTTATTTTTTCTATAAGTTTGTTGTATATTACCTTTATTGTGTTTAGGTATGTGCCTTGTATCTCTGATCAAACTCTCAAAAATGAATTAGAGCTTATTATTATCAAAGACTTTTTCAGGATTTAATAAGGAGATCATGTGACTTTATTCTTTCAGTTTGCACACACATACACACACAAACACAGTCTATTAGATTTAGATTTTTGTATGTTGAATCATCCATGCATCCTTCCTATGAGGTGACTTGATTACGGTAGATGATATGTTTTGATGTGTTCTTGGACTCAGTTTTTAAGGACTCAAGCATATTTGCATCAATGTACATGAGGGAAATTGGTCTCAGATTTTCTTTTATTGTTGTGTCTGTGTGATTTAGGTATCAGGATAACTGTGGCCTCATAGAATGAGTTTGGCAATGTTGCTTGCATTTCTATTTTGTGGAATAGATTGAAGACTATTGGTGTTAACTAGTCACTGAAAGATGGTATAATTCTGCACTAAAACCATCTGCGCCTGGGATTTTTTGGATGAGAGAATTGTGATAGTTACAGTTACTAGTCTCCGATGTCAAAAGGCCTCTGGGATTGTAGATGTAGCTCATTGTCCTTGGTGGCAGCAGGTTTCTAAGGATACAGGCAGAGGTGGTAGTACCAGATAGTTCAGTCCTCCAGAAATGCAGGTGTATTTGTGACACAGAAAATAAAAGGCAGAAGGGGAGATGTGAATTCATACCTGCTGGGTTTGCCCAATTTCAGTCAGGCAGAGCATTGGGGTAGGGGTTTCAGCTGGTTGTCCCCGGTGGCTGGAAGCCTCTGAGATTGCAGGTAGTGGTTTTGCAGGAGATGGAATGTTTCTAAAGAAACAGGTGTACTATTTATCTTCTAGACTACTGAAACAGTAGGCCATAAGCAATGAGAATTTGTCCAGGAATCTCAGAGTGGAAAAAGGAAAAGGTGTTGTCCCTAGAGGATATACTGTCTTCCTAAAAGAAATACTAATACCACACATTTTTTACAACTTTTCATACCACCTTAGATGATGAGACTGAAAGCCAGACAATGAACTGTAGATGGGAAACAGAGCTATGACACTGGCACTGCTTTGATCTGCACTATTTCAGCCCTTTAAATGAATTTCATTCTTCACTCAGGAACCTAAGATGAATTGAGCATTTTGTGGATCTCATTGTCCCACTTCACAATGTAGATGCATTGATCAATCTCCTTTTCTAGTCTCTCTACATTTACCCTGGTTCTTCCATAGGTTTATTGAATCTAGGTTGCCATACCAGACATGGGGCACATACTCATATTCAATAAAGCAGAAGACACCATCAAAAGAGCCATTTCTGTAGAAAAAAATGATTCATCATAACAACATTCAGACTGAGTATTTAAAGTTACATTGAAGTATGGTAAAAAGATCATATCTCTTATAGTTATATACTTAAAAACAACTATGAACCGTGAGCTATATGATTAAAATAAAATAAAATTTAAAATACTTTAAAATAAAATATGATTCACTAATATCAGCATTTACCTATTCTTATATAAGCACATATGTTATCATATAAAATATATGAGATCAGTACAGTTATTTCACATCCACTGTGTGCTTTTACACTGTATACCAGTAAATACATATACTAACATGTGCTTAAGATGAACTCAAATCAATAAACTTGCCTAAACAGAACAAACAGAAGACACTCTTGTTCTTAGAAACCTGACTTAATCCATTATATTGAACCCAAGCAATTGTTACTTCTTTTGATAATTAACTTTTTAACGATTGAAAACATCTAATGGCAGTTGGTATATTACTTTCAATTTATGCTGATATGTGTTGCATGTAAACTTGAAAGGACCTAAATTAACTTGGAAATAAATCTCTGTGCATGTCTATAAAATATTCTCTAACTCTTATAAACTGAAGTGGAAAGATTTGCTTTAACTCTAAGCAGCACCATTTTATTGGTGGGGGTCTAGAATGTGTAAAAAGTACAGAGTTACTGCATTTGTCTTCATCTCTTTATGTTTCCTAACTCTGGATCCTATACGCCCATTAACCTCATGATTCTGCTACCATGTCTTCTTTACTACAATGGACAATATTTTCAAACTACAAACCAAAATATTCTCCCTTTTCTAAATTTCTTTGGTAAATTATTGTGTCAAAGCAATGGAAAAGAGTAATTAATAGACACTTTTGGAAAGTATAATTAAAACATCAACAATTTGGCATATTCCGGGGTAAAGAAATATAATGGGCATACATTTATCTCAGCCTTTAGAGCAAGACACAACCACATTTCCTCACCCATTTGCTATAGAAGATCCTGCATATGTTTCCTATGATTAACTAAAATGATCAAGTGAAATTAGGACATAAAGGGCTTGGGTCAAAGCACACTGAAATGAATAGAAGCGTTTTGACAAGGAAAAAATTAAATTCTCTCAATAAGAAAAAGAATCATATTGTCTTAGTTAGTTCAGGTTGTCATGATTAAGAAAAAAAATTACACATTTAAACCACAAGTACATTTCACGTTAGTCTTCACTAACCTAACAGTTCCAAAGATTCAAAACCACAAATCTGAAAGGCCCCTCTGAGATACAAAGCAGTAATCTTTGTTAATTCTCCTCTGTTCTTTACTGCGATGGAAACATATTGCCACCAGCTGGAGTTGTTCCTTCCATTCCCATAACCTTTAGAGAATAGTGGAAGAAACAGTGATATGGAAACTTGGTGTTGAATCATCTTCCACCTATCACAGAACAGAATTCTAAACTTGGTTTTGTGTGTGTTCAATGAAATCACCTTTTTTTCATACTCTTGCAACAATAACTCAAGGTATAAATAGCTGTAAAGGAAAAGCTTTTATCCTAGTGCCCACTTCAGACGCACTGAAAAACTATGAAGATCATCATCTTCTTCGCTTTCCTGGGAGCTGCTGGTGAGTCGTTCAAAGAATATGTATTCAGATGTGTATCATACATGCAAGTTTCTGTTTTGTGAGTAGGAAAACAATAACAGAATTGAGCAAGTATTCCATGTGCAAGGAGCTAAAAGTGGCTAGTCACCATTATTTATTACATTTCTGTATTGTACACATTAGTTGAGGAACAGTAAAAACAGTAAAAATGAACATCCTGACATTTCTGTGAAGAAGTGGTAAATAATTGGAATTGTTTTTTTGCTCCAAAAGAGAGCAGAAATATTAATTTCTAATTATGTGGAAGATCAAATTCTTCTTCTTTACATGAAATTATCATAATTAGAAGAGATAAGGTATTACCCATGAGTAAAAACCTTAGTTTCTACTCCATAAAATCTTTACTAATAAATTCAGTCCTATATCAGTGTTGTTAAATACTGAACAACAAAAAAGTGACATTATCTGGGGTAATACAACTAAATTTAACACTAAATATTCACAATAAAAGTGGGTTTTGATTTGTAAAGCCTCTTATGTTTGGAAACTTCAACAATTGTTTTTAAATATTGGAATGTTCAGCTCATAGAGATTTATTATTGTCTTTAGAATTTTATTAAATTGTGGAGGGAATTATATTGAATATAAATTATATACATATATTTAATTTAGTAATAATAAAAATATTCAGACAAACAGTTGATGAATCATTTTAGGAAAATGATAAATATATTAATATATATTTAGTAGATAACTGAAATAGTAGGAAAGTTTGGGGAAGAAAAACCTAGAATTGTGAGTAACTGATTTATTTAAATTGTATCCAATAAATTAACTCAATCAAACATTTGTATGTGCTAGGTACTTAAAATATTAAAGATAAATTTAAAAGTATTTTAAACATGCTGAAAAAAATGTTTCTTTGAAATTAAATTTTTCTCTAAGCCTTGGAGCCCAGAAAAGATACTGAGACCCTGTAGTGAACAGAAGAAAACAACACTTGAAAGTTGATTTGGCCCTCGCCATGAGCACTAGGTTACACATTATCACACATACACACACACACATACGCACACACACACACATACACACACGCACACGCAAACACACATGCACATGCACACAGCAGCAACAAACAGACACACACACAGGTACACACATACACATGCATACACACACAGAAATTAAATAACTTGTAATTTTAGATTGGACTCACAGTGGTATTCAGAGAATATGTGTTAAAATTAGAAATTGATACCTTTCCAAAGACTACAGGCATATTTTACCCAATAGGAGAATATGTGTCTTTTCTGGTTTGTCTGTACAAACTTCATTTGGAAGACTAATTTTGAGACAAGTCTTCATATGCTAAATATACAAAACTCTCCCCCAGTTGCTTTCCCTGCTAATGATGATGACGACAAGATTGTTGGAGGATATACATGTCAGAAGCATTCGGTTCCTTACCAGGTGTCTTTGCATGATGGCACTGGCCATCAGTGTGGTGGTTCCTTGATCAGTGAACAGTGGGTACTGTCTGCTGCTCACTGCTACAAAAGGTAATGAAATACTACTCAAATTCCTATGCTCTCAGGCCATTCTGTCCTCTGGTACCACCTTAAGGGCATGGTCCTTTGCAAATCTGTACTGGCAGGACACACACAATGGAATCCTTTATCCTGAACATGGGTTGTAGGGCAAAATACACTTTAACTTCAGAGCCCTCATAATAATGGATGCATTCAGAAGATGATATCAGAGTTTTAATGTTCAGATTTTTCAGCTTGGTAGACAAAAACCTCTACAGGGAGATTTAGAAAACTTTTATCTTTTAATACAGGCAACTCCAAGTTCGCCTTGGAGAACACAATATTCATGTTCTTGAGGGTGGTGAGCAATTCATTGATGCAGAAAAGATCATTCGACACCCCAAGTATACCAGGAAGCCTTTGGACAATGACATCATGCTGATTAAATTGAAGTCACCTGCCATCCTTAACTCCCAAGTATCCACAGTCTCTCTGCCCAGATCCTGTGCATCTACAGATGCTCAGTGCCTTGTGTCTGGCTGGGGAAATACTGTGAGCATTGGTGGTAAGTGTCAGTGGAACTCAAGTTCGATGTGTACAAATATGAGAGGCAAAAGGTATGTTGGTTGTCAGCATGGCAAAATTGTCATTGTGGGAGATACTTCTAAAAGTTTTCAACATAGGCAGTCTTGGAATGTATAATTTGTGGGGCAGAATATTGCTTCACTGAAGCCATAAGAAAAAAGGATAATAAATATGAGCTCTTAGCAAGATGCTAAAGCATTTACATGGTGAAATCAATTTTATGAGGGAATGAAAACACAAGTGATACATAGAAGAGATGCTGAGGACTTGTTCCCTGAGGAATCTATCTCATGGAGGAAATACTAATCCCGTATTTGAAATCCAAAACCAACAGTGTTATTGTCATAAAAGAATAGCTTGTTAAAACTACTGAACAAATGTTCTAAAGGAAAAATACGTCTAAATTATGGGGTTTAGAAAGTAGAAACAATTAGAAACTTCACAAAGTAATTGAGTGATGTTGCTTGCTTTTCCTCTCAACAGGCAAATACCCAGCGCTCCTTCAATGTCTGGAAGCCCCTGTCCTCTCTGACAGTTCTTGCAAACATTCCTACCCAGGCCAGATCACCAGCAACATGTTCTGCCTGGGATTCCTGGAGGGTGGAAAGGACTCCTGTGATGTGAGTGTTCTTTGTCTCATTCTACAAAGTGCTCTCTCTCTCTCTCTCTCTATATATATATATATATATATATATATATATATATATATATATATATATATATCCTCTCTCTGTAATATTTATGGATAAGCTCAAAGTTGAACTATGTACAGAAGATGCTGTTCAAACAGTACACGAAGGAAAACATCTGAGAAGCTGGTTTTTAGCATGTGACCAATCTTGAAAGACAGCAAAAAGAATAGCAAGAAAAACTGCCAGCCTTCACCTTTTCCTGACCTTTACCAATTAAGGAAACATGGGCTTAAAGAGACAGTATTAAAAATAATGGAAAAACTACAATTAACTCTGCAGGGTGTCTCTGCATTGCTTCAGTGTCAGAACCTGCTATCCTGGCTCCATGAAAACAGAAAAATATCTGTCCATATTCTCACCTCAACATAACCATATTGTTATTGTCTTTTCTTTGACCAGGGTGATTCTGGTGGTCCTGTGGTCTGCAATGGAGAGGTCCAGGGTATTGTCTCCTGGGGCTCAATCTGTGCAATGAGAGGGAAACCTGGTGTTTACACCAAAGTGTGCAACTACCTGAGCTGGATTCATGAGACCATGGCGAACAACTGATTCCCCTTGCCTTCCATAAATCACCTGTTCCTTATCCATTACTTTTTCTTCCAATGCTGGAAATGAGGTTAAAATAAAAACATTTCACCTGCTCTATATCTGACAATATTTTGCATTTTTATTCTATTATTTACATTCTTTTAATATTGGTGGATAAATGAGAACATAATCAGAGGGTTGAAAATTCTAAATAATTCAACATTCATTTAACAATAAAAAGTTTCTCATACTTTTCTATGATCTGTGAGTGACATATGGTAGATATAATAGTAAAGTGCTTACAATAGCATTATACTTTTACAGAATATTTATAATGTTTTATTGCTAGGTAGTATATATTTTCTTTTAAGATATAGTTAGCAGACACACATGTTTAAACTTCCTTCGGGTTTATTGCACATTTATAACTTAAAATAGATAGCATGAAACTGCTATCAATTGATAGAATACCTATTGAAATGAAACTGCTAACTATTTTAAAATCAGCAAGTTATCCAATCACTACTTGAAAAACTGAAATTTAGAGAGAATATCCCTGAGTCTTGGTGTCTTTCATGCCCTAAAACACAGTGCTATGTCTTCCTTATTGTTTTCAATTTTATTGCTAATCTTTTAAGGTCTACAAATCTTTATGGTGTTTAGTGACTGAAAACTGCAAATGAAGTATTTTTAAGACATATTTTTTCAATTACATACATGTGTGTACCTATGTCAAGGTGTATACAAGAACGCAAGGTGCCTGTAGACAAAAGAGCCTCAGAGACATTTGTTCTGCAGGTACAAGGATTCCATAGCTGTCAGACATGACTTCTGGGAACCAAACTCCAGTCCTCTACAAGAATAGTAAATGCTCCTTACCTCTGAGCCATCTCTAAAGCTCTTGAGTTATATTTAAATACATATGTTTTCCTAAGTTTTGGCCGCTGAGTAACCTATCCTCACTTACACCCGAAATCAAGACCAGATTGCATATAAATTACAGCTACATGCAAACAAATATGAGTCATTTAAGTTTTCACAATGTAGGTCTACCCATACTGTCATATTTCCCTGGGTACAGAGCTGTCACCTATACCTGCAGAGTGAGAAACAACCACAATTCCTCACCTGCTTTCCACTCATCATCACTTAATTCACTTAATCATGGATCATCAAACAAAATATCTGTTGTAGAAGATCCTACAAATGCTCTCTGTGATTATCCAGAATAATCAAGGAAAATTAAGTACACAATGGGCTTGAGTCAATCCTGAGTGGAATAAATGAAAGACAGGAATAGTTTATTAACAAAAAGTGTATCTCAGAGACAATAAAAAGAAGCATCTTGTATTAGACAGCTTAGGCTGCCATGATTAAAAAGAAATTCAGACCCAGCTTCAAAACACAAGTACCTTCTCATTAGTCTTCACTATCATAAAATTTTCAATGCTATGGGAGAATTCCAATGTATCAAAAGTACAAGTTCAAAAATCCTCTCTGAGACACAAAGCAAGTTATCCTGCCTCTGATGCTCCTGAAAGAGCTCACAAAGAATTACATACTTCCAAGATGCAGTGGTCCAAAAAAGACATTTCCATGACAAAAAGGAGGAATGGAACAGAAAGCAAAGAATGGACCAAAGCAAAAATACTTGATTCTGAAGAATAAGAATTAAATCTTGAGGCATTTTGTGAAATTTCTAGAGCACATAGTGTCATCATCTGAGCTTCAAGACTTAGATAACTCAACCCTGTGGCCATGCCACACATAGTCCATATTGTCTCTGTCCCAGGAAAATGCATCTCAAAGCTACCAACTTTTCTGGACAAGTGAGCCATATCTCTGGCACCTCTGAGACTTTAGGATTTCACTACAACATGGGCTTCAACCACAGCTTCATGCAGAGCCCACTCACAAGTTCCCTTAATGAAGGCTGATCCTACACCTTGGCTAAAATGCCAGGCTTTTTCTCGTGGCCCAGATGACAGCTTCCATAACTCTCTAACACTTAGATCCTTCATGCCTGCAATGCCAGTGCCTCTTAGATAAACAGTTCTTACAGCATAAGAAGAAACGTTGTCTTCAGTCTGTGTCTGCAGTAGTATCTGGGGAATTGAAACCATAAAAATATATGTTTAACACAATTCTTCTCACCTTTTTGCACCCAATACTCACTCCAAACATTATATAAGCTGTGAGTAATCACCATAGCACACAGCTTTCACTACCTAAATTTCCTCTCAAGAGTCTCCCCACAATCCTATTATTATCAGGCAAAATATCATTCTTTATTCTTTGAACTTAGCCTAATCATTCATCAGTTAGAAAGTAATTATTCAAGAAATTAAAAAGGCATATATAAAATTATATTCATAGTTACCTAGTCTGGCAATATAAACTTCTAATCCTAAATATATGCAAAGAAGTAATCTGTAATTGAATGTAGTACTAGAATTAGCCACACAGTTCTCAGAGTTTGCAGACTGGATCCATGTGAGCCTAGACATAGCTGAAGTTGTTGGCCAAATTTGATTTCATTTATTTGATGATAGTTTTCCTTCATGAAGAAGGCTAGAGTTGAAATGTGTTGGGTGGTGCTTCCACACAGATTTCAAAGGAAAACCTGGAAGGGTAGACAAGCATATGCACTACTATACCCAGCAAAACTGTCAATCACTATAGATGGAGAAACCAACTCCAGATGAGACTCCGAGCAATGCTGGGTATTGAGCCTGGAGTAGCTACTTCCAGGCAAGATTCCAAATGGAGGTATAAGGATACCAACCCACTCATAACATCTTTATCCCTAAGTTTGTCCTCCCTACTAGTGAAGGGATAAAGATGTAACAGAAACTCAGGTAATGGCCAACCAATTACTGGCCCAGCTTGAGATCCATCCCTTGGGCAAGAACAAATCTCTGGCACTATTAACAATATTCTATTGTGCTTGCAGACAGGAGCCTAGCACAACTATCCTCTGAGAGGCTCCACCCAGTAGCTGACCAAAACAGATACAAAGACTCACAAGCAATAATTTGATGAAGTTCAGAGAGTCATGGAGAAGAGTTGGAGGAAGGACTGAGAGAATAGAAACTCCACAAGAAGACCAACAGTATCAACTAGCACAAGCCCCTGAGGGTTCCCAGAGACTGAGCCACTCAGAAAGAACACACAAGGACTAGACCTAGGCTCCCCTGCACATATGTTGCAGATGTGTAGCTTGGTATTCGTGCAGGTCCCAGAACAACCAGAGCTGCGGCTCTCCCTGATTCTGTTGCCTTCCTGTGGATCCTGTTCCCCTACCTGGGTTGCCATGTCAGGCCTCAGTGGGAGAGAATGTATCTAGGCTTGCAATGACTTGATGTGCCAGCATAGGTTTGTACCCAGGGATTCTTACCCTTCTCATAGAGTAGGGAAGATGGTGGTGAGAGGGGCTGTGTGAGGAGCAGACTGGGGAGAGGAGAGGCCTTATATATGGATAAAAAGTGAATAAATAAATAAATTAATGGAAATAAGTTCTTGTAGTAGGAAAAAACAGCCCCTGGAAGAGGAAAAAATAAGAAGGTAGATTTATTTTGCAGTTAATGTCAGGAAATTTAGACCATTTCTGCCCTTGGAATTTGATGTCTTGATTGTGATTGGTTGCAATCAACTGATGCCCTGGACCTGAGCATAGTGCCAAAACAATGAAGTGGCCACAGTGTACCTTCTCGAAAGTAGAAATGAATAATGAGCAAAGGACTTTTGGAAGACCCACATAAGGCTCCTCTTAGCATGGCCCCTTCAAAGGGCCTTGCCTACATCTTATCCCAGCAGATCTATCAGGGAACTGTGTTCAGTTGTCACAGGTTTTCTGGTGTCTGAGTTGTGGTCAATAAATGAGTGCTCATTTGTAAACCATGGGTCATTTTTATTTTTAGTGTCTCAGGCCCCTTGCTAGCCCTGTGGAAATTCTTGGTTGCTTTTCAGGAAACATTTCTTCTAGGGAGCTTCTGGCTCTGTTTGGATATGTCTTTTTCAGAGGCTTAACTTATGCTGTGTGCAGTAGCTAACAGTGGACTATGCTGGACTCAGTTCTTGGTCACTTTACCCTCTGACCTGTGCAGAATTGGAGTGGCCTGACTATAAACACTGATTAGCCATTGGCATCTCTGCATTCACTAGACCTGGAGAAGAGTAACACAAACCAGTCAGATTTTCTGGAACTGTGGGCTTCTGAGCATCGAACAAAAGTCTTGTCAGGCATCCAGACCATGAGTGCAGGAATTCAGCCAAGAAGCAGCTCAAATTGTGGCCAGTAATCAAGCAAGGATGCTTTCTGAGTATCTTTCAAGTCAACAGGAGTCAGAGAATTGGGCTGAACAAATAAATGAACACTCTCCAAGGAAACAGGCATTTTCAGTACTGAGTTGCATTTGATGTCAACAGTCCTATTCTCACCACTGGAAGCCTTGCCTGGTTAGAGAATATGGCCAGTTTAGGCTATATATCCCCTTTTACTAGAATTCCTCTCTGGAGCCACGCTCACTGATTAAAAGGAAATATTACACCATTCTCACAACTTGTCAGAAGACATTAAAATTGGAGACTGAAGCCCAGACAGTTTGTTCAACCATCCAAGGAGGGGATGTGGAATAGATGATTAATGTAAAGCCGGCACACACACACACACACACACACACACACACACACACAGAGCCTTAGTTCCTTACTGGATGTTGTCATTCAAGTCATCATTGCCTCACCAATCATGCAGGGAAGGATCCACAGTAGCAATCCTACCACCTAGTTCCTATTATCATCTGGAGAATGATGCAATAATGGAAAGGACACAATGAGAAGTAAGGCCTAAGCAATGATAACACTGAATAAATGGAGTAGGTGTGAATAAAGAAGCACACCAGGGTGCAGCCCACTCTACTGAAAAGGTTAAGAAATATGTAAGTCAGCTCAAAAACCACCAGACCCCACAGAGATTAAAAGTCATATACACTTCCTAGGTTTGGAGGGTGCTGAGTCCCATGGATCAAGGCAACAGAAGGTCTTGGGAGGGCTAGAGTCCTGATTTTCTGGTGTGCCCTCATACCTCCTTATAACTGCATCCTTATATGGTCACCTGAGCTACCTCTGGTCCTTCCACTTTAAAACCACTCCATAATGGAATGCCCACATTTCCCAAATTACCTCACTCTAATGACTTCTTAAGCCTCCTCTGTTTTGAACACCTTACCCAGGTTAATATTTTAACACACCTATGAGAGGAATACAGGCCTGTTGTCCACAGAATACTTTGACAATAAATAGTGTACAGGGAGATGATTACACCATTACCTGCTATCTAACCCTTTTGAATTCTTGTTGATTTTTAATTAGATAAACTCTCGGTAGGTAGGCATTCTAATGATAATTATGTCTCCCCAAAACTGTTTGCACAAGAGGGTTTGCACATAGCTTCTAGGAACCTACCCCCAGTTAATTTTGATTGATAAATAAAGATGCCAGCAGCCAATAGCTGGGGAAGAGAAACAGGTGGGATTTAGGGTTGTGGGCTTGGGACTTTGAGGAGGAGAGAGAGAGATCAGCTCTGCTTTAGGAGAGTGTGGAGAAAGGAGAGACACAAATGCCACCATGGGGTAGAGAAGCTAGGAGAGCACCTAAGTCTCTTGGCCAAGAAAATGTGGCCCAGATGGCTGACTCATTGAAGTTAAGAGCAACCAAGATGAAACATAAAACTTAGTAACTAGTAACTCGCAATAATCAGTGGGAGGTAGATTCTAGCAGCATGGAGGTTAAGCAGTCATACAGCTATTGTGCTGCTTAAGACATATTAAAATACAAAGGCTGTGTGTGTCTTTCATTTGAGAACATAAACCTTTGAAGTGAGAAGCAACCCCACACCTGGGAATATCTGAATATTAATACTACATTCTGAGTGAAAATGTAATATTATTATTGCCCCTAAGATGAAACTAAAGAAGCTTCTTTTTTCTATTGTGTATTTTTGGCTTCTTTGTCAAATATCGTGTAAATTAGTGTGTGATCTTACTTCTGAGTTTTCAATTCTATTCCATTGATCAATGTGTCCGTACCAATAACATGAAGTTTTTATCACTATTGCTCTGTATTAAAGCTTGAGGTCAGGGATGGTGATTCCCCAAGCAATTCTTTTATTGTTAAGAATTGTTTTTGTTATTCTGGGGTTTTTGCCTTTCCATATGAATTTGAGAATTCCTCTTTCCATGTCTTTAAAGAGTTGTGTGGGATTTTGATGGGGATTCTATTGAATCTCCAGAGTACCTTTGGAAGGATGGTCATTTTTACTATATTAATTCTGCCAATTCATGAGCATGGGAGATTTCTCCATTTTCTGAGACCTTTTTCAATTTCTTTCTTGAGAGACTTGAGGTTATTATATAGGTCTTTCACTTGTTTGGTTAGAGTGACTCCTAGATAGTTTATATTATTTGTGGATATTGTGAAGGGAGTTGTTTCCCTAATTTCTTTCTCAGTCTATTTATCATTTGTATAAAGGAAGGCTACTAATATATTTGAGTTCATTTTTCGGCAACCTACAGATTAGGAAATAAAAACCTTCACTAACCCCACATCTGATAGAGGGGTAATATCCAAAATATATAAAGAACTCAAGAAGCTAATCATCAAAAAACCAAACAACTCAATTAAAAGTGGGGTATATAACTAAACCAAGAATTCACAACAGAGGAATCTCAAATGGCTGAGAAGCACCTAAAGAAATGTTCAAAGTCCTTAGTGATCAGAGAAATGCAAATCAAAATGACCCTGAGATTCCACTTTATACCAATCAGAATGGCTAAGATCAAAACTTCAGGTGACAACACATATTGGCAAGGATGTAGAGAACGAGAAACATTCCTCCATTGCTGGTAGGATTGCAAACCGGTACAATCACTCTGGAAATTAATTTAGAGGTTCCTCAGAAAATTGAAAATAGATCTACCTGAAGTCCCAGAAATACCACTCACAGGAATATACCCAAAAGATGTCCCACCATGCCACAGAGGCATGTGTTCCACTATGTTCATAGTAGCTTTATTTGTGATAGCCAGAAGCTGGAAACAACCCAGATGTCCCACAACAAAAGAATGGATACAGAAAATGTGGTTCATTTACGTAATGGAATACTACTCAGCCATTAAGAACAAAGACATCTTGAGTTTTGCAGGCAAATAGATGGAACTAGAAAATATGATCCTGAATGAGGTAACTCAGACCCATAAAGACATGCATTGTATGTTGTGGGGAGCAACAGAAGGCGGCTATCATCCTTGCAGCCATCTTGAGCCATATACCCTGACAAGAGATTTGATTACAATAGCCTACAACAGCTGAGCACACTCTGATAACATCTTGCTTTAGATATCCAGGATCTTCCCTTGGGTGTGTGAGATTTAAAGGTGTGTGACTTAAGGGTGTGATTTAGAGATCAGATTTAGAGACAAGAACTAAGGGCATGGCTTAAAGGTGTGACTTAGAGGTGTGGCTTAGAAGTGAGACATATAAAAGGCAAGAGGCAGCCAGAAGAGTTCAGTATAACTTTCAGTACAATTTGGAACTAGGAATTAGGTTAGAGAGTACAACTTGCAGTAGGAATTAGGCATTGAGGAAGAAGACACTTGGACTAGAGAACTCAGAAGAAAGCAACAGATTATTAGGTATTAAGTATTAGGCACTTGGAGGAAGAACTTGGAATTAGACATTAGGCACTTAGCACTTGGAAGAAGTAACTTGGAACTTGGAGGCACTAGGGACTAGGAACTCAAGACTTGGGACTTGGAGAGAAGAGAGACTGAAGAATAAACGGGATTGAATCACACTCTGTCTGTTCTCCATTCTTAGTGTCCATCCTCACTCTCTCTTGCTGAACCCCGACCTGCAGACCTGAGCAGCTTGGGGCAGTGCAGGCTCTAACAGTTTAGCCCCCAAGGCTTTTGGCAGTGCAGGTTCCAACATTGACAGGGTGGTCCACAACATTTTTGGCACCCAACGTGGGGCAGCTCGGGCTGCGACAGTATGTACTCACTAATAAGTAGATATTAGCAAAAAAGAAAAAAGAAAAAAAGTACAGAATACCCAAGATACAGTCCACAGAACTCAAAAAAGTCAACAAGCTGAAGGGCCTAAATTAGGACACCTCAGTCCCACTTGGGAGGGATAAGAAAGCAATCACAACAGGGGGAGGGAGGGAGGAACCTGGGAGGGAAAGTGGACTTGGGGGTGCAGGGAAGAGGGGAAGCCGATCTCGTATTGGGTGATGGAAAAGGACTGAAGCCCTGAGGGCCAGAAGAAAGAATGGAAACAGGTAACCTTGGGGGGTAGGAGGTTGAGGGGACCCTCCAGAATGTACCAGAGACCTGGGAGGTGAGAGACTCCCAGGACTCAAAGGGAGGGACCTTAAATGAAATGCCTGAAGGTAGGGAGAGGGAACTTATAGAGCCCACCTATAGCAGAAAGACAGGGGATCAAGTGAGGGAGGGGGTTGCCATCCCACAGTCAAAACTCTGATCTATAAGTATCCCTTTCTGAAAGAACTACAGGGATGGGAATGGAGAAGAGCCTGAGGAAAAGAAGGTCTAGCAACAGGCCCAAAATAGGTTCCAGCTCAAGGGGAGGTCCCAAGGCTTGACACTATTACTGAGGTTATGGATTGCTCACAAAAAAGGAACTATCATGACTGTCCTTCAAAAGACCCAACAAGCAGCTAAACGAGTCAGATGCAGATATTTGCACCCAACCAATGGACAGAAGCTGCTGACCCCCGTGGTTGAATTAGGGAAAAGCTGGAAAAAGCTGAGGAGGAGGGTGACCCTGTAGGAGGACTAGCAGTCTCAATTAACCTGGACTCCCAAGATCTTTCAAACACTAGACCACCAACCAGGCAGCATACATCAGCTAATATGAGGCCACCAACACATATACAGCAGAGGACTGCCAGGTCTGGGTTCAGTCAGAGAAGATGCACCTAACCCTCAAGAGACTGAAGGTCCCAGGGAGTTTAGAGTTCTGGTGGGATAGGGGTGAGGGGGATGTGGACATCCACATGGAGACAGGAGTGGGGAGGAGGCATAGGATTTGGAATAGTCGGAAGGTAGACAGGGAGGGGAATAAAATCTGGAGTGTAAAATAAATAAATAAATAAATAAATAAATAAATAAGTTTTCTTAAGTGTGAAATCAATAGGCTGCTAAATGTGCAGTCACAACCTCAGTAGAATTTTCTTAGTTGTCATTAAACCACTATGTTTTATTGAGACGAATATGGAGAGAGTAGGAGAGGAGAAATGGGGGATGAATGTCATCGTATTTCACTATAGACACTAATAAAATTCACAATAAAAAGTAGAGGTAAACCTACTCACTATTTGTTACCTATCTTGAGATGAGGGTGGCTATCAAGAAATTATGTCAGATTTTCTTATAATAAAAAAAAACCCATATGGTACATTTGTAAAAAAAGCAGTGTACAAAATAATAAAAAAATAAAAAGAAAAAAAACTAACTGGTTTCATTTACTATTCTAGCCAAATAGTATCTGCAGGGTAGTTTTGCCCCAAACTTTTATAGGGGTGAGGAAGATTACATTAGTTTTAGATGGAGAAATTCAGAGTCAGGGTTGTTTTGCAATCGACAGAGAAACCCCAGTTCACTGAATAGAAAATGCATAAAGACAGCTAATATTAAGAAAATAAACTTCTTACACTATTGTTTATGAAGCAAAATAAAATAAAATAAAATAAAAAAGAGTTTGGAAGGTTTCTGTCTGGCCTAATGAGAAGATATAAACATAAGGATTTGTTATGGGAAAACAAAGGAGTGAGCCAGTCTTATTAGAGTCAGAAAGTAAAATGTACGGAAGACCTGATCATACTCAGTGTTCCAGTAACAGAACAGTGAGAGGATTTCATAGCCAATACAGGACTCAGGTAAAGCTCAGTCTTGTCACAGGGAATCCGAAATATTCATTGCAGCCTGATTTTGCCACTAACGTCCATAAGAACAAGAGGCTTCTAAGCTCCAAAATGGGAGAAGAAAAAGGGGTGTTGATAAGTGCAGTTTATGTATCAGTGTTCTGAGAGCCTCTGAAGATGACAAAGAGACTCTGTAAAGACAGAGATACACAGGGAGGCAGGGTTAAAGTCACAAGGAGGGGTCAGGGAAGACAACAAAGAGAAGTCATGTCACAAAGAGGGGAGGGAAGCAGTGAGCAGGTACATCTGATGACTGAGAAGGGTTTTGGTTTCACA
This sequence comes from Arvicanthis niloticus, assembly GCF_011762505.2. Lineage (NCBI taxonomy): Eukaryota > Metazoa > Chordata > Mammalia > Rodentia > Muridae > Arvicanthis > Arvicanthis niloticus. The sequence goes on from NC_047672.1 coordinate 22,683,381, forward strand.
CAGGAAGCACCAAGAGCCAGTCTTGGTCTTCTTCCTCTCCATCTACATTAGAGTCAAACCCTGCTGACTCCATACATCTTGATAGATAAGATTCTGAGGAAATAATTTGAAGATTTCTGTAAGATCCTTGTTTTTTCCTCCTGCCACAAGTGTTTCTCCTTCTGCTGTTTTGTTTAACCATCCAAATCTCAAGATTGTGACAGTTGACAGTGTGACCACCTCATCTGCTCTAGGGAGATAATAGCTCCGATATGAAGACTTTTCTCATCTTCACTCGCTTGAGTCTACTAGGTAAGTTTAGAGTCTAGTTTCTGTTTAGGGTGAGATCCAGAAAGGTGTGCCAGTGGTTGACATAAAGGTTATATAGCTTACAAGACCCACAGCTTATAAGATAGGATGGATAATGAGGAATCATTTTAAAAACAAAATTAGCTACTGAAGGAAGTCAAAGACTCTAATTTCACATATATTCTTAACATGTTCTCTGAGTCTCTGAGTCTCTCCAAAGTCTTTTCCAAAGTCAAAAAGTCAAAAAATCAGTAAAGTACTTGCTGATTTTGTTCATTTTCCTAATACACAGTGTTGTCAGAATTTCTGATCAGCATCAGATGAGCCCATGTGATAGTATTAGACAACTTTGATATAGTTACATCTCAACAATAATCACCATTAGTTTCCTTAATACTGATTGTATTAATTCCTCATACAGATTGCATGACACGTTATTTTATGTGAAATGTTTAAATGTCAAAATAAAGAACTTGATATCTTTGAATAACTTTGATTAGAAAAAGCTACCCTAACTAAACTAGCTTACTAAAATTTTTGTTTCAGTTCTTTCTCTAGCAGCTAATTTTCCAGAAGTCATTATGAACGAAGATCACAATTCAAATGAATACTTTCAAGATAATTTTAATGTTCCTTATATGGTGTATCTGCAGTCCAGCCCAGAGCCTTGCGTCGGGACTCTCATTGACCCTCAGTGGGTGCTCACTGCTGCTCACTGTTCCTTACCGTAAGTGGTTCCTTACTTGTAAGAGCTTGGAGGGATCTGTGCTATTGAAGTTGGTCTGAGAATCAACTTTCCATGCTTTTCATGGAATTAGAAGTTCCAAGAAGATAAAATCTTCTTCCATGTTTATGCACTTCAGTAGAGAAATCAATAAGAAGTCTTACAAGCTTTATTTCAAATATTCATCAACAAACATCCATCAGTCATTTACTATACCATAAATGCTGTTCAAATAAACCATTGAGGGAACAAGATAGAAATAACTTTTCCTCATGGAGTGTACATTCTGATACAAAGAGTAAACCAAAACAAAGAAAGGATCAAGAGTGAAAAATAAAACAGAATACGGTGTGTGGGAATGTGTCATGTGGGATGTATAATGTGCTTATGTTAGGCCTCTTTGAACATAAACAGCAGAAGAAACAGAAGTCTGCTAAGTGAACAAAGCCTGAGGATGTTCCAGAGCAAGGTAACAACATTGAGTAGTCTCTGATATAACAAAGGTTTGAGAGTACAGCATGTTTAGGAATCAGTGCTGACAGAATATAGGGGTAATAGTCACAGGATGAAATTGAAGGCTTGGAAGGAGATCCAATGAAGCTCTGTATAATATAAGGCATCTCTTGAAAGATCCACTTGTCAATCATTTTATTGTAATACACTCACAAATAAAACCACCACACAGCTAGAATAACAGAATCCCTCAAGCAAACACTGCCCAGTCCCAAATTCTGTATGTCTCATTCAGTTTCTATACATTTAGAATGACCATTCTGAAACCATGGAGCTTCACTTATAGATTTATGGCTTTATTATCAATTACATTCCTATGCACTTATTTACCACAAGGGAAAAAAGTCATAACAGAATTAGAGGGAGAAAAGGTAGTTTTATATCTTCTTTCACAACCCATATGTACTTTATCCACATGTTATACTTCTTTATTACACACTACTAAGCCACACACTGTCCTTTCTATGAGTTATTTTATAACCAAGTGTATATTTGTTCAATATATACATGTATGTAATACAAGTTAGAATACACATATAAGGAAGATTTTAATGTCTTTTACTTTCTGAGACTCTATTTTTGTTGTGTGTCCAGAGTCTATTGAGATGATGGAGACACAGCTCAGCAGTTAAAAGTATTTGCTGCTTTTGCAAGAGGACCTGGATTTGGTTCCCAGCACACACATAGATACTCACAACTCAAAAGTTCCAGGAGAATTTCATGTCCTATTCTGACCTTCAAAGATACTTGCACATACATGGTACATATTCCTACATGCAGGCAAAGCACTCATACACATAAAGTAAAAGAAAATGCTTGATTTTTTTTACAAAAAGAAAAACGTTTGTATGAGGAAGTTTTACTCAGAACTTTGGCTTTATTTCAAACTCCTAGCCTTCTGGTTGTTCAAGAGAAGTTTAGCTCAACAGAGTTTGAAGGCTTGCTCTCTACATTAGGATGGATTACATAGGAAACAAATGCAGCTGACATGATGCTGGTGCTTGTAAATCAGACTCATAACTACTATGAACTACTTTTAAAAGGGAATGGAATTTTTTGCTATGTTGCATGACTGGCTAGTTTGTCAAAGGTGCATCTATCTGGCTCTGAATTTGCCTGAAGAATATAACTGGAAATTATGACTTGGTATCTCTACAACACATTTATGAAGGTTTAAGAATCTAGGGAGTGTATACAATGCATCACAAAAATAATTATATAGTTCCAAGAAGAGCAGTGGATAGGCTAGGAATGTTAGAAGCAGTTAGGAACTGCTCAAAAGCTGCCTGTACAGATATGGAGTATAAGAAGAACACTGAAAGCATCAAATGTTATGAATTCTCTGCTGGCTGCTAGTTCATATTCAAATCTTAATTAGAATAGGATCTACTGAGGTGGCTATAGATTGGTTATCCTATATGCTTAGCAAAGACATTATCATCCTGTAAACTACTAATTTATACACAAGGTTAGTAAACTTCAACTGTGCAGTTGAAAAGTAAAGCTAAGCTGATTGGATAAGGTGACTTTTTACTCTTTTTTTGTAGTTTGACATTCAGTGACTGTTTTCTCTTCCATCTCTCTGCCTTTCTTTTTCCACAAGAACTAAAATCCGACTGGGAGTTTACCGACCCAACATCAAAAATGAGAAAGAACAGATATGTGGTTACTCATTGACTGTAGTCCATCCTAATTTTGATGCAAAATTCCTGAAAAATGACTTGATGCTGATAAAACTCTCATATCCTGCTACTATCAACATGTATGTAGGAACTATCGCCCTAGCTATGGAACCAATGGTATTTAATGAAACCTGCTTCATACCCACATGGACCTGGAATAACTACAAAAACTGTGAGTGTTTGTCTCTGATTTCTTCATCCTGGGGAAGTTATGGCTGGGAATGATGTGGTTTAATATACATGATAGAAAGGGGTAATATTTGTTTTTAAAAAAGAGTCTTAATCCTACAGTGATTTCCAGCAAGACTTGGTCTCCCAGGAGGTGACAGAATAAACTCATGAGACTTGTGCAAGGAAGCTACTCCGACAGTAAACAGGGCAGGCAGTAATTTAGATATTGTGCTATTTCTATAATTCTTGAGAGCTGGAAGTAGTGAACTGAATCCAAATAGATTTAAAAAAAAACCACTTGTCATCCTCGTTGACTAAGATGATTTTCGAGGCTGGGCTTCTCAGTAGGAACTGCTGAAAGCCTACCATGCACTTCTTAGAAAAGAGGTTAGGAAAAGCAAAGCAAACCTTTTGTGATGGGTGAGGGAATAAAGGGTTCTTTCAACTCTCTAGCACAGAGAACCTAGACTGTGTCTAGGACATATGGACACATTCTTTCTATTGGACCCAGAATGAGGAATAAATATTAAAGGAACAAAATCTACACTCTTGCCAGTCCTGATTCCCTTCAGAGTAAAATTTTCATACTTTGTATTACAGGTGTACATTCCTCACTAGTAGGTGCAGACTTGGAGGGTTCACGGACAATTTGGCTATTATAGCATGCTTATAGTTATGTTAGAGTAACTTGATACTTGTCATGGGAAAATAATCACAGACCACAGTATTGAGCATTCACCTCTCTCCCCATTGAGCCCAGCATGAGAAGAACAAAGAGAACGGCTGTCTGCAAGAGCTACTCTTCCAACATGGCTTTCAATATGCTTATTAGTCCTTCATGGTTGTTCTGTCCAGTGACAGCTTTTTTGTTTTTTGTTTTTTGGTTTTTGTTTTTTTTTTTTTTTTTTTTTTTGCTTTTCTCAAAGTTGCTTGGTCAGGTTTAAATCCAGCTTCTGGTGTCATAAAAAAAAATAAAGACTTTCTAAATAAATAATTTTTTCACATAAAGTATAAGAACTTTAATTTTCACAGTATTTTGAAACTTTTTATTTAGAAAACAGTCTAGGAATCTAAGAGTCTATTCTTTATGAATGATAAAATACAGTTTTTTCCTTTTTTAAATTAATCATTCCATTTTTTTACATCTAAAATGATATCCTGCTTCCCAGTTACCCCTCCACCAATCCCCTATCCCACATCTGCCCTCCCCCCTCCCCTTTACCTGTATGAAAGTGCTCTCCCACCCACCCCCACTCCACTACTCCAGCATCCCCCTACTCTGATGCATCAAACCTCCCCAGGACCAATGGCCTCCCCTACCATTGCTATCAGGCAAGGCCATTCTCTGCTACATATGTATCCATGTATCCGAAGCCATTGATCCCTCTAGGTACACTCCTTGGTTGGTGTTCTAGACTCTGAGAGAACTGGGTGGTCAGGCCAGCCTATGGTTCTTCCAGTGGGGTTGCAATTCCCCTCTGCTCCTCCAGTCCTTCTTCCAGCTCCCCCACCAGGTTCCCTAAGTTCAGCCTGATGGTTGGCTCTAAGCATCTGCCTCTGCATTAGTCAGTTGCTGGTGGGACCTCCCCAGGAACTGCCTCACTTGGTTCCTGTCTGCAAGTGCCTCTTGACCACAGCAACAATGTTGAGTTTGGTGTCTGCAAACAGGATGGATCCCCAGGTGGGGCAATCCCCAGTTGGCCCTTCCTTCAGTCTCTTTTACATTTTTTTTGTCCCTGTTCTTCCATCGGACAGAGACATTTCTGGTAAAAGCATTGAGATAAGTGGGTGGCCCCACCCCTCAGCCAGGGGCCGTGCCTATCTACTGGAGGTGGTCTCTACAAGTTCTATCTTCCCCTTCTCTGTCCATTTCAGCTAAAGTCATCCCCTGGGTCCTGGGAACCTCACATTTCTCTGGTGTCTGGGACCCTCCAGTGGCTATACCCAGTACCTCATGCCCCAACTATCACTACGTATTTTTGTTTGATTTCCTGACTGTCTGTACCTCTCTGACATCTCCTCCAGTTCCTGATAGTGCCCTCCTTACTTTCTCCCCCTCCTCTCTCCCTCCCAAATCCCCTTCTCCCTCCACCTTCCACAATCGTCCTGTTCCCCGCCTCAATGCAGGATTGAAGCATCCACACCCTGGTCTTCCTTACTTCTATGCTTCATATGGTCTATGGGTTGTATCATTGGGCATTGTAAGCTTTAGGGCTAATATCCACTTATTAGTGAGTACATACTATGTGCATTCTTTTGTGATTGGGTTACCACACTCAGGCTGGTATTTTCTAGTTCCATCCATTTGACTAAGAATTTCATGAAGTTGTTTGTAATCGCTTCGTAGTAATCCATTGTGTAAATGTACCATATTTTCTGTATCCATTCTTCTGTTGAGGGACATCTAGGTTATTTCCAGCTTCTGGCTATTATAAATAAGGCTGCTATGAACATAGTGAAGCATGTGTCCTTGTTATATGTTGGAGCATCTTCTGCGTATATTCCAGGAGCTGTATAGCTGGGTCCTCAGGTAAAAATATTTCCAATTTTCTCAGGAACCACCAGACTGATTTCCAAAGTGGTTTTACCAGCTTGCAATCCCACCAGCAATGGAGGAGTGTCCCTCTTTCTCCACATCCTCACCAACATCTGCTGTCACCTGCATTTTTGATCCTAGACATTCTGATTGGTGTGAGGTGGAATCTCAGGGTCATTTTGACTTTCATTTCCCTGATAACTAAGGATGTTGAACATTTCCTTAAGTGCTTCTCAGCCATTCCAGATTCCTTGGATGAGAATTCTCTACTTAGCTCTGTATTTCACCTTTAAATGGGTTTATTTAGTTCTCTGGAGTCTACCTTCTTGAGTTCTTTGTTTATTTTGGATATTAATTAGTCCTCTATCAGATGTAGGGTTGGTAAGTATCTTTTCCCAACCTGTGGGTTGCCATTTTGTCCTATTGACAGTGTCCTCTGATTTACAGAAGTTTTTCAATTTTATGAGGTCTCATTTGTTGATTGTTGCTCTTAAAACATAAGCCATTGGCATTCTGTTCAGGAAGTTTTCCCCTGTGCCCAAGTATTCAAGGATCTTCCCCACTGTCTCTTCTATTACATTTAGTGTATCTGGATTTATGTGGAGGTCCTTGGTCTACTTGGACTTGAACCTTTTACAAGGAAATAAGAATGGATCAATTTGCATTCTACATGCAATCAGTTGAACCAGCACCATTTGTTGAAAATGCTGCCTTTTTTCCACTGAATGATTTTAGCTCCTTTGTCAAAGTGACCATAGGTGTGTGGGTTCATATCTCAGTCTTCACTTCTATTCCATTGATCTACTTGCCTGTCTCTGTACCAATACTATGTGGTTTTTATCACTATTGCTCTTTAAATCAAAGAAGACCTCAGAAGACGGAAAGATATTCCATGCTTATGAATTGGCAGGATTAATATAGTAAAAATGGCCATCTTACCAAAAGCAATCTACAGAATCAATGCAATCCCCATCAAAATTCCAACTCAATTCTTCCTAAAGTTAGAAAGAGCAATTCTCAAATTCATTTGGAATAATGTAGAATAGCAAAAACTATTCTCAACAATAAAAGAACTTCTGGAGTAATCACCATCCCTGACTTCAAACAAAATACATTTCATGTGGGTTTTGTCATTGAATTTTTTAAGCTGTATTTGAAATAATTCCATGACACCTTACAAAACTAGTTTATTAGGTACCATTTGAAGTAAAACTACACTATATGTTGATTTTTATTGTGTCGGTTCTGTATATCAAAACAATGAAAACCAATAGCAGACTACCTGTAATAGACCTTTTCTATAAAGGTCCCAATATCTATTAAAAAATCTTTATTGCAAGTAACTTATTTCCACATAGTTTTTCAAGTGAACATTTTCTGAAAATAAAAAACTTAAAACTTAAAGGTGAATATTACTTGACATGTTTTGGTCTAATTTACATGGCATTGTCTTGCTAGATATGCTATCAGCTCCCTGAGTACTAAAATCCTCTTGATAAATTGTTGTTTCCTTTTTTTTTTTTACTATCTCTATTAGAGATAAAAATACTTAGCATCTTGGTTAAAGTACATGTACACAGACACTTACAGTAGCAATTTCTGTGATGGAGATGAGCAATACGACCCCTCAGGGGAACATGTGTATGTACATCTCTATAGAGATACACATTCACGTAAATAACCATTAATAGCCAGGATCTCCATAATAGTGTTTCAGATAACGGAGAGAGATAGATATGAAATAGTGATTCTACAAAATTTATTTTATAGCACAAAAAATTCTATCAAAAGTATTATTCCAAATTTTGCTGTGTTCATATATGTTTAGATACACAATTTGTTACTGCTGCGTGACAACATTCACTGAAGTCACATGCTAAGCAAGTTTGTAACCTAGGTATGACAAACTACTATAAAATGTATCTTAGATAAGTAGTAGTCTTTACAAATTAGATTTGTGTAAGTACACTTTGCTTAGTGATACATTTCTCAGAACATTCCACTGTTATGTGAGGCATGACTTGAGTTTGGGGGCTAGTAAAATGGCTTTTCTAGTAAAGGCACTTGCCACCAAAACTGATGGCCTGAGTTCAATAGCCAGAACCCACACAATTTCCAGACAAAGAATTAATGTACATGCAGACATGCACACACATGTACACATACAGGAACATATACACACACTCACAATAAATAAAATAGTAAATATATATATATATATATATATATATATATATATATATATATTTTATGTGATAAAATGTAAAAAAGATGAAATAAATACCGAACAAGATTTGTAGAAGAAATTTTGGAGAACAGGGGTATTGTTTTTTTTTTTCTTTGTGGACATTTATAATCTCCATACAATGTTTTCAAGACATAAATTAATTATGCACAGCAGATAGAACTATACATCTAATGATGGATGGATGGAGAATTTGGAATCTACTTCTACAACACGGAGATCCTGCTTGAGGAGCTCTAAGAGTGACTGGGTTGTCTATAGCTACTTGCATTGAATATTCTCAGGGATTAATTTATTCACAAAATAGGATCTGGTACAAGGTCACTGGTCAAAAGAACAGCTCTGATTCTCATCTGTCATTTCTTTCCACAGTTACTGATCCTGACATCTTGACATGGACAAATGAGTATTCTCTTTCCCCAAGTGACTGCTGGGACATTCTCCAGCAACACAGAAAAGAAACAAGAATAAACATTATGTGCATAGGACATTTATTCAATACTGTATCTGCAACTAAGGTATCTTTTCTTTCTCCATGCAACAAGATAGTACAGGATCCCCTGGAATATCAAACATATCAAAAAAGATCCTCCACAGATTAAAGAGAAGAAAAATTGAACTCCCTCTCCTTGACTTAACATTCTGCAATGTACATCATTCCTCTCTCCAATCTTAGAATGGGAGAACTCTAGGATGGACCATCTGTCCTTCTCCTACTTGCACTCATACTTGCACTGTAAAGGGAGAGAACACAGCAGATAGTAGTAAAAGTTATCACTTCTTCCATACAATGGATTCACTCCCCCAGATGGTCTGCATACTCTTACATGCCATATCTTAATATTTATTCTTGACCTATGACAACAAAGTAACATTGACATCTTATTTCTTTTGTCAGGAAGTCTCAGCTTCTCCAGCCATCTGCAATGGGAGGGTGCATGGAATACTGGCCTGGGGGAAAGCAGGTGTAACCAAGGGAAGCAAAGGCTTCTTCACTGAAATTCATCCCTATGCAAGATGGATCTTAAAGATGATGCAATCACACTGAGAAGTCATACCACTCAGTGTAAAATAATGCAGTCTCTACAATGGATCAACAAATCATCATCTGTCTTACTGAAAAGAATTCAAAGAAAAATATCCAATAAAATGTCACCAGAAATGTATGACTTTACCTTGATCATAATGTAAACTTTGAGAACAATGAGACATTTAGTAACAAACTTATTTATTCACACAAAAAATTGATCAGACACCAGACACTTAGGACATTCTGATTGTGCTAAGAGAAACATATGTGACTGTAAAGTGTCCTTTGTCATAATTCAGTCTATTCTATAATCTTGTAATGATTACTCTAATGCAGATGCCCAATAGTCTTTAGTGGAACATAATTCTAACTATTCTGCACAGTAGGAGAACTACCAAGTAGACAAACTAGGGGAAGATAAACTAAATAATTGGTTAAAAACAAAATAAGTATATAACTGTTATGCATTCTCTAAAATATGTGTATATAATGACACTTGAGGGAGAAAACAGGTTTTAGGGAAGGAGAAATAATAAATAGATTTTATGTGCCCCACAGTCAGTTACTGGCCACATCTAAACTGCAAGCTGCTCTTTGTCCATCTCTTCCAATCTCATCCTATCTCCACCAAATTCTCTCTCTCTCTCTCTCTCTCTCTCTCTCTCTCTCTCTCTCTCTCTCTCTCTCTCTCTCTCTCTCTCTCTGCTTCCCTGACTGGTTCTCTGTGAGGAGCCTTCCTGGACTGAAATAGCATGAGGTAGGATTCAGCATTGGATGTCGCTTTTAAGACTGATGTTCTCCAGATGTAGTTTGGCGTTCTAGTTCTCTAACTATATTGAATGCTTGCTGATAACTTCTAAAACGTTCTAAAAACTTTCTTGCTTATCCTATAGCTTATAAAACACTGGCTTCAGCAGTCTTAGCTAAACTAGACCCCTGAGATCTCTCAGACACTGAGCCACCAAACAGGCAGCATACACTAGCTGGTCTGAGGCCAGCAGAGGACTGCCTGGTCTGGCCTCAGTGGAAGAAGATGTGCCTAACCCTGGAGAAGCTTGAGGCCCCAAAGAGTCGTGAGGCCTGGGGGTCAGGGGAAGGAGGCAATCTCTTGAAATAGGAGAAAGAAGGAATGGGATGAGGAACTATGGGAGGGAAGATCGGGAGAGGGGCAATGGCAGGACTGTAAAAAATTAAAAGTAATTAAAACAAAACACTGGCTTCTTTACTCTTTTATAACCCACTGTGCTTTATTTAATGCTTTATGCTTAAATAAGCACTAGGAAAACTTAACTCTTTCTTACTCTTCTGTGCTTCCTTAAGTGCTAAAAACTTAACTCTCTATTACTTGTGCTTTAATAAACGCTAATATCTGTCGATTAACACATGCTGTTTAGCATCAGGGAATTAAATAATGGATTTATTGCTAGAGCTCCTTTCTCTGGCGTGTCCCAGAAGCCTTTCTGCCTAAGCTGATTAACTTTTTCTGAACCAGAGATGGAGGAAAAGAGAAGAATTAAGGTGTTTTATACACTCAAATATGCACAGACATATGTACATTCAAACATTCATACACCCACACTCTGGCCAGACCTGACTGGCTGTCGCAATCAACTCAACGAGTATTCATGAGTGCTTACATATATACACATATACCTACACACAAGCATATAAACAAACAGACGTACATTTGGATGGATGAATGGAAGGATGGATGGAGGTATAGATGGATGGATGGATGGATGGATGCATGCATGCATGCATGTATACATGCATGCATGGATGCATGCATGGATGGATGGATGGAGGTATAGATGGATGGATGGATGGATGGATGCATGGATGGATGGATGGATGGATGGATGCATGGAATGATGGATGGATGGATGCATGCATGCATGGATGCATGGATGCATGCATGGATGCATGGATGGATGATAGACAGATGGGCAAAGCTCCCCAAGCCAAACCATTCAACCAACAACTTTTTTTTTCTTTTCTCTGATCTTTTATAACTTCTTAGACAAAAAGCTCTTTAGAAAATTACCTCAGAGATAAAGTATTACATAGAATGAAAGTTACAGCCTGTCACTTACCTCAACTGCTTTCACTGGACCCCAGAGGAGGAGGCAGCCATAGGTCTCCACCTATTACCCCCAGAAATTACTGGGTAAGCTTCCACACTGGCTGCCCAGTCTATCACCTGGCTTCTCCCATCCGCCCAGTGAGCTGTATTCATCCTACCTGCATCTGAACTACCTGGAGCACCACAGCAGCGGGAGCCCCCTCCTCAGCCAGCTGGGTCAGCCCAGCATCTTCAATACCCAGAAATATGGCTTCTACTTGTCCTCACTGGGGACACTGCATACTCACATGCCCTCATCCAGGACTCCTAGTGGCCACTCCTCAGGCTCAGGCAGTCCCGCCAACAGCTCCTCCTTGGAAGGTACAGGGAAGGATCGCTCAGGCCATGGTGGAGACCCTCCTATGTTGTTTGCCAAGAAAGACCCTCGGGCACGTGAGGAGTCCGGGCCCTGTGGTGGACTTGAACCAGGAGGCCTGAGCTGAGAGCCTCCAGGACCGAGGATCCTCACACTTGGCTGATCGCCTTTCTCCCTCCCTTTTTGGCAGAGGCCAAAGCCAAGGGTGAACTGCAGCCATCAGCCTTGAGCCTGTGCAATGGTGTGGTGGAGGCGGGGCTGGTGGCCGAGTTGGGCCATGGGGTTGCCAAGGAGACATCCAGGCAGGAGGAGAATGCTCCACTGCTGTTGCCGGCTGAGGCCCTGCTGCCATATGCAAGTGGGCACTACCGCCACCACCACTGCCCCCCAAGGGTCCCCCTGCACTCCCTTCCTCAACATCAGCCGGTGTCTACAACCATGTTCCCTGAACCAGGCTATGAGCACCGCATGGTGGCGCCCACTTTGTGTCTTCTCTGGAGGTCTTTGATGAGAGTGTGGGACCCATCCAGATTGCATCCCATGCTCGCGAGATGTCCAGGCCAGGGAGAGTGAGCCAGGCTGCCCTGGGGTCCTGCAAGGTCCAACTTTATCTCCATGACTAAAGCGACTAGAGGTCCTGCGGGAGAAAAGTTTGGTCGTCTGCTCCCTCAAGCGTCTGCCTCTTCCATCAGATGAACCTCCAGCAGGCCGCAACTTCCAGTCTTCCCTGATGCCCAGGCCTACCTGCGCCCCTCCCCCCCACCCCCAACGAACTACTCAAGCCTGAGGCTGATCGGAGTCTTTGAGAGGCCGAGGCCCAAGCCCTTCTGCTGGCCAGCAGGCTGCTAAGCTCCTTGGTCTGGAACCATCCCGACCACCTTGGGCCAGAACACAAGTGAATACCTTTTGAACTGGACAACATCACCACCACGCAGATGGCTGTCCTGGCAGTCCAGCACCACCATGCCAGCAGAGCCAAAGAGGAAGCAGCTGTTGCCACAACATCCAAAAAGGCCTACCTGGACCCCGGGGCGCAATGCCTTGTGCCTCAGCCACATGCGGCAGGCCCGGTGCTGACCTCAGTCTGAAGAAGAAAATGTATTAGTGATATTACCCAATGCTGTACCTTGCACGTTACAGTACTAACCTGCCAGGTAAGAAGTGCTCATTGGTACAATAATGACATAATTTCAGCGGGGATAAACAACTTGTTTCTGATTGGATCTGAAGCACATTTCAAAGCAAATTCATGCATGCTATTATAAACCTAGTCAAAAGCCCTAGACTTGGAGATGACATGATGGGGGAACCTAATGTTGTTTTCACTAAAAGGTCATGTTTTCAAGCTGCATTCTAAATATGGATGTTTATACCATATAGATTTTTCACAGCTCTCAACTTTAGTCATAGGAAGTTCCTCTTTTGTCTCTTCTCTCTCTCTCTCTCTCTCTCTCTCTCTCTCTCTCTCTCTCTCTCTCTCTCTCTCTCTCTCTTTCTCACGCACATATATGACTTGAACAAAATCAAGTTCGTTAAAGATAAATGTCCTTCAGTGATAATGACTGATCGTAAGATAATGCAAAGGTGGGACACACACACTCTGCTTCCTGCTTTCCAGTCCTGGTGATTCTGTGCTCTCCTCTGTGTCCCTCCCCCCCCCCCCCCCGCCCCCCCACCTTCCCTGGAATCCTAAAAATTCCACCTCTTTCAACCTGCCCAGCTACTGACCATTGGCTCTTTATTGATTAATCAAAGACCACTTGGGGACAGGGACCCTCAGAGTCTGGACATGCAGATTCCTGTGTGATTTGGGGAGCCAAATTAAGATGAAGCATTAGAACCAATCCCCAAGAGTTTTGTAGGAGCTTTCTCTCTTCATTAATCCTTCTCTGACATCATGCTCATAATTCTTCTCTTCTAAACCCTGGTTCATCTTTCCACAGATTTCTCCCTATTTTTCCCATTTCTTACTGTCACAAATCCTTTGAGCCACAAATATTTCCCCATGGAGTATACAAATTTCTCTCAAAGACACTTTTATATGGGTCTCTGCCTCGATTTACCCCCAGCACTGTGTTATCACATATAGTGGTAATGCTTAGTACACATCTTCCCTTTGGACTGTGACCTGGGAGCTCAAAAGCTTCATCTCTCTTGCCACTAAATAACAAAAACTAAACAAACTATAAGCACATTGTATATATTTGTATTATTTTTTATTGCTGTATGTAAATCTTTAACACAAACTTAGTGCCTTAAAACTGTACATTTTTATTGGATATTTTATTTATTTACATTTCAGATGTCATCACCTTTTCCCATCCCCCCCAGAAACCCCCTATCTCATCCCCCCTCCTCCTTTTTGCTTTTATACCATTTTACTTACAAAAAATTACACATTTTTTAATGACCTCAGTTTCCCTTCGTTCATAGTTCAGGCACAACTAAGCTAGGCCCACTCCTTAGTTTCTGAGAAATCTTCAAAGAAAACAATTATTCATCAGTTATTTAATTTCCCAGTAAAATTCATGTCTAGTGTTTACACTTCACAGGGCCCTGGCTTCCTGCTTACTGTCAGCTGAATACTACTATAGGTTCATGGACTATACTGCTTTGAGAGATTGGCAACATCCGGACATCCTCACCATACCTTCTTTGCCTTTAGGCTTCACAACATGTGATGTCATCAAGCAAGGCTGGAGATTCTCCTGTGGGTGTTAGCGATGCTCATAGAGCATACACTCTGTCCTTGTACATTCATATCACCATGTGGATATATCCCACAACTTCTGGCTTATTCTACTAAGCAAGTCAGAAGTACTGCTCTTGTTCAACTTAAGAGGACCACATAGATTTGTATGATTTTTGTGGTTTGCTAGCTCAGTTTCTAAAATTGCTCAATTAAATATTTCCACATGTGGATTTAGCACATGTTATTTACCCACTTGCCTGTTTAGTGAACATCTTGGCTACTTCAGAGGTTTAGCCACTATGAATAATGATTTTGTAAATACTAGTCTGACATTTTCATTGTGTAATTATTTTCAATTCACTAGGTTAAAAACAAGGAATATGATTGGTCGATTATTTGGAAGGGTGATATTTAGCCTCTGAGCAAGCTTCTGAACTCCCTGAATGCCAACATCATCATATTTGGTCAGGGTTGTGTGAGATTACAAAGGGAGGAGGAAAATCCAATAGACCTAGAAGGCTATTTTGAAGGTGTTTTTTATTTTTAATTATGTGCATACCTGTTTGTCTGTGTGAGAGTGTATATATTAGTGCAGAGACCAGAAGAAGTTAGACCTCTGGAGCTAGAGTGATTACAAGCCATCTGACATGTGTTCTGTGTAATGAACTCAAGTCTTCTTCAAAATAAATAAGTCATCATAACTGCTTAGCTATATCTCCACCCTCAGAATAAGTACTCTTATAAAATTTTTATTTTAGCTAATTTTTCATATATTTTGATAATATTACTTCTCCTACAACTTCTCCAAGATTTTCTCATCTCTGTGCCCACCTAACTTCATACTTCTCTCTTTCTCTTTCTCTCTCTCTCTCTCTCTCTCTCTCTCTCTCTCTCTCTCTCTCTCTTTCTCTCAACAAAAGCGAAAACCTTAAGGTAAAAAAGATAGAAAGATGAAATTAGTATGGAACAAAATACCAAGAAAAATAATTATGAAGTCCATTTGTGATTTTTGTGCAGACCAACTAACGACTCCTGCACATACAGTTTGCCCTGAGGGGTGTGATTAATATATCTTTGGCATGTAACTGGAGGAAACAGATATTTTCCTTGCCCAGTAGTTATCGGTTGAAAATAGCTTTTTGGTTAGGGTGGGGCTTTGTGTTTACTTTTTCTGTGTGCTGGTATTTTGTCTGGTTTGAAACTGTACAAATCTTATGCATGCTGTCACAGTTTCTGCGAGTTTATATGTGTTTCAGCCCTGCTGTATCTAAAAGATAATGCCTTCTCGGAGTCATCTAGTACCTTTTGCTCTTACAGTCTTTCCTCATCTTCTTCCACAAAGATCCTTAAGCCTTGAGGGGAGGGATTTTATAAAGACGGCTGGCCCATATAGGTCTGAGTATGCCAATGTTTCTCACTGTGTTTACATTTCCAGTTGCAGATTTCTGTCTTAGTAACTATCTACTGCAAGAATAAACTTCTCGGATGAGAGTTAAGTAACACACTGATCTATGTATATCCCAATATGTCATCAAGAATCATTTTATTGCTCAATTACCTTATCAGAATAGTAGTATATTTCCCCCTAAGGTCCAGAACCTATTTAGTTTCAGGTTCTTGACTACATTAGTAGTGTCAGGTGCGGGTGTGGGTTTTATCTCACAGAGCCTTAAATCCCATTTAAAATGTGGTTGGTAACTCTAATAACATTGTTGCCACTATTACATCAGTATATCTTATAGTCAGAATTGTGTTATAAGCCAGAGGATTTGAAGCTCAGTGATTAATGATTGTCAGGGGCAGCTCTGCTTATACACTAAAGGCCTGGAGTCAGCTATAGGCCTGACATACAAGCATGCTAACACAAAGTCTTGGGTCTCTGTGGAAAAACCCTGAAACAGATGGCTAGAAGCTATTGTAAACAAGCAATTTTGGTGGTAAGTTGCCAAGACTTAGTCATAGACCTTGTAGATAGGTAACTTTGGTGGATAGTACCAACTTAGATAAGGACAAGTGAATCATAGGCGGAGTCATAGTGACCTGTCCCCTGAAGCTTCACCCAGCTGATACTCTGTTCTGGAATATATCTGTACTCCCCCTGAATACTTACGTTTCTGTGTCATCCCCTTCCCCCACATACTGCCTTTTTGTGTATATAACCCCTGTATGAAAAAGTAAAAATGGCAATTTGATCAGACTATAGACAGATTGCCATTCTTTGTGTTGGCCTGTTTTCCCCACTTTCTCTTTCTGGTGATCTCCATGGACCCCTGTTTAATGCCCTGGTGGACAGGACAAATGATTAATTTTCTCTTTCAGTAGAATGCTAGAAATTAGGGGACAAAACTTCTATCTGGAAGTGGATTGCTCCAATATGATGATATAAACGAGTAGTGTTTTCAGCAATAAGTCCTTGCCATTGGATTGCAGAGAGTAATCAGTAGCCTTAGAAATAGCCCATGAAGTTTCAATGGCACTATGGAATCCCTTTAGTTAATGATTCCAAACTTTGTAAACTATTCTTATTACTGAAGCATTGACTTGGTGGTACAAGACATCTAATTAGGGCATTATCTTCTCTATTATATAATGATTTCATTTAAATTCCTTTAATACATGAATATGTTTTAGTATATCTTCACTGTTTTTTCAAAGACCTTTAATGTTAATTTCCTTGCCATATTCCCTCATTTATCCTGCCCTTCCATACCCCTTTCCAGTTAATTATACTATTCTATTTTCCCTTTCTCTCAGTATAACACTATATTCTATTTCCTCTTCCTTGGACTACTACCTCTTGTTTCCTGCTAGCTACTCACATCTGTAGATTGAAGCATACAAAGAAATATTAAAAGCTAACATCTGCATATAAGAAAAAACATGCAGTATTTGTCTTTTTAGGTCTGGGTTACCTCACTTGGAAGGATATTTGTTTCTACTGCCATCAATTTACCTTCAAATTTCATGGTTCGTTTTAATAGTGGAATAATGTTCCATTGTGTAAATGTGGTGCATTTCATTAGCCATTCATCACTTGAAGGATGTGCACACTACTTTCAATTTTTGGCTATTATAAATAGAGCAGCAATATTTCTCTAGTAGGTCATAAAATTCTTTAACTATATTCTCAAGAGAGAGATAGGTAGATATTGAGGCAGATCCATTACCAGATTCCAAAGAAACCTCCCCACTGATTTCCACAGTGGCTGTTCTAGTTTGCACTCCCACCAGAAATGGATACATATTCCTCTTCTCTCACATCTTCATTAACATATGCTATTTGTTTAATTACCTTGACCATTTTGGCTCAAATAAGATAAAATCTCAAAGTCATTTTAATTTGCATTTCCTCATGACTATGGATGTTGCACATTTGAAATTTGTTTCTCAGCCATTTCTGTTCCATATTTTAGGAGCCCTCTAAGTATTAGATTCTTATAAGGAAAATAATAGTCTATTCCCTCTCCTTTGCTGTGCATATACACATATGGGAAAAGCCAAGTGAACCCCCAAAAGAAGGTACCTATCAGCCACCATCACCAAATTTGTCAGTAATTGGAGAAATGAGTTACAAGCTCCAGATCTATAAGACTAATGTTTGTTGCTCAAGGCACATAGAATGTGCTATTTATTTTGAAAATCCAAACAGACAAAACATTCAGCAAGGTCATCACCTGTTCAGATCTTAGACTCACATTCAAGTCAAGTTGCTTGTTGATTGTTGAGTTTTAATATTTCCTAATATTTTTGGATACAGATATTTTAAGAGATGTGATTTACAAATAGTGTTACATAGTCTATATAATATGCCAGTGTCTTTGTGCCTTGATACTTTTGGTAGCATCCATTTGCTTGTCTATCACTTCCAGCTTGGGAGCTCCTTAAAGTTAGAAATGAAAACTTTAAATATGTGGATACCCAACCCCTGACCCCTCCACCCAAAACCACATTCCAGCTCTGATGGTGTTTCTGTGGTTTTAAATGATGGTTGGTTTTTGTGATGAATAAGATAGCTAAAGTACTTCAAAGAGACACTGAGTGCCAAGCAGAGGGATTACTCTCAGTGCCAGAGTATAAATAAATACCAGTGTCACACAAATGGGAGAGATAGCATCATAAAGATGGGAGGGGTCTGCATCATGCATCCAGCTCACAGAGCAGCCTTCCTGCACAAGTCAAAGAGCATGAGGCCGTGAAGGCACCGTGAAAATCTCTCTTGGATTAAGTGACTTCTTCAAAAGAGGACAAAACTGAGATCTAGACATCGTGAGTGATCAAGTTTGTTACAAGTTGTTTCCTCCTTCTGACACCACTCTATACTCTGGTGGGGAGAATTTTTCATAAAATGAATCCTGCCACTGAAATAATTCATCAGTATTTTATCTCCTTCTCTCTTCTTTATGCTTTTCAGAGACACTGAGCTCTCAAAAAAGCTTTCAACATCATAATGAAGTTAATCTTCCTCTGCATTCTTTCATCCCTGCTTGGTGAGTGTCTTCACATCTGTTATTATTTGCCAACGAGGAGTCCTTGGGAAGGCATGAAAGATAGAAAAATGATAGAGACATCATTTCAGACTTAGTATATGACTGTTTCTCTATCTCTTAGCACTGCCAAAGCATCTTCCAAGTTTAGTTACTTCCTATAAGAATGCCCACCTTCTGCACTTCAAGTTGATTACTTATGTACTGTGAAGTAGGTATGCATATCAACACATCTACAAGAAATCAATTCCACATTAGGAGCTTACTCTGGACCTGCCTGGAACATGATAGATATTGTGGCACAGGAACAGGAAAGGGACGACCCAGGTTAAAAGAGAAAAAGAGGAATCCAACTAAGGAATACAACAGCAGACTTAAAGTTGAAAACTTTTGATGTGGCTCAGCTCCATACTCTACGATCATGATGTTAGGAAAATGTTATTTGTTCTGTCTTCTAAATATATCCTAAGTCAATCACATCTCACTACATCTACTGTTCATGATACTCCAAGCTGGCATCCTTTCACTGCAATAATTATTTACTCACCTAATAGATCCCTTCATGTCTACATGCTCTCCTTCCAAGGTTTTTAAGAGGATGCTGCCATCACTTCTTTATTTAAATCTTGAAGTGGTCCCACTTCCACTTAGAATACAAGTCTGCATAACTCCAACATTGCCATTGCACAAAATGCACTATCCCTTGTACATTACTCTCTACCACCATCATCCTTATTTAACTCATGCCATGTTAGCCTCTGTGATATTCCTTAAACAGGACCTATACATCATATTCTCGCTGTAGCTGTTTCCTCTTTCCGGAGTCTCTGGCTCCACACATCTGATGATCTAAATCCTCTGTCTCCATGACATTGTTGTTCTCTGTTAGCCAACCCTGCCCACTGATTGTTGCATAATGCTTTACTTCATGATCTGCCATCCACCCACAACCCTCCACCTCGACACACACAACTGGTACTTTACATTTTTAACTGGTCTAACTTTATCCCCATAGCTTTAATCACCATCCAACATGCTATTTTATTTACTCGGGTTTTGTGTTCGTTATTTTTTAATATGTATACTGATTCAGATATTTAACAGCATGGCTATCTGTTTCACTCACAAGCTAGCTCAAAGTCCTCAACAGCATATACTACTACCTTACATTAATTGATGGAATTATTTACTACCTTGTTGTCCTTAGACTCTGAGAGCATTTGCCATGTTCTTGTCATATTACTGGCTTTCATTGCTCATGGTACAGTTGTTGGAAGAGAGAGAGATAACTTGTGAAAGTCCTTGTATCAGGTGCTATTCTCATTGCTATGACCAAGAACTGACAAGAAGCAACATAAAGGAGAGAGGCTCACTTGGCTAATGAGTTGAGAGAACATTCCATCATGGTAGGAAAGGCATGATGACAAGAGAAACCTGGGAATTGGTAGCAGAAACATGAGGCTGCTTGCTCACATCTATGTAAATCAGAGACTAGACAGGAAGTGAGATAGGCTAACAACTTCAAACCTTGCTCACTAGAGATCTAGTTCCCCAAACATCACCATTTGTTGGCATTCAAGTGTTCAAACATGTGATCCTGTGTGGCGCGTTCTACATGCAAATGTTAACAATTCAAAACTGGTAAAATGGTTTAGTAATTAGTTAGCCTAACAGATTCCACTTAATTGTATAAAAAGAGAACTTCTATTTCTTTTTAAAGTTATTTCTTTATTATTGTATATGTAAGATGAGGGGTCCACGGGCTATGGTACATTGTAAAAGTTGTAGGCTACTTTGTGAGATAGATACTCTCCTTTGAGCTTTGGATTCTGAAGGAATCAAACTCAGGTTGTCAGCCTTGCTTAACAACTCTTCCGCCTACTGAGATTTCTCACAGGCCTAAGAGAACTCATAATTTAAGTAGAAAAATATTTCTTTACAATTAAAAGGTTAAACACTTTTTAAAATCTTAAAGTAGCTATTTCTATCAACTGCCATTGTCTTCAAAACAACATAAGTCACTTTTAAAGATTTGGTTTACTATTTAAAAGTGCTGCAGATTCAATGACTTGAATCTAGTGAAATGTATTCCCCTTCTCCCCCTCCCCCCCAATTTTTTTTTTTTTTTTTTTTACTTTGCTGTTGTACTTTTGAGCTTTTTATTTTTGTTTCAGTGTTTTTCTTAGTGGTTGATGAAAAACAGTCTCATCCCTTTCTTTCCAGGTACCTTTGCCTATAATCCAGATCACATAGCTGGCACCACTCCTCCCTACTTGGTCTACCTGAAGTCTGATTACTTGCCTTGCACTGGAGTCCTGATTCATCCTTTATGGGTGATCACATCTGCACACTGCAATTTACCGTGAGTGATAAGAGCTTCAGATTGTTTTACTCTTTGAGTTCTCAGGTCACACATAGACCCAGCAACTTGTATATGACTCTCAATAAATGATTCATGGAAGATCTTTGGGGAATGTTCTTTGGGGAAAACTAATTAAGGTCCGTATGATTGCAGAAATTTGATAAATTATTTTTTAATCAATATCCCTCTATTATTCTAGGAACCTTCGGGTGATTCTTGGGATAAGCAACCCATCAGATCACCTGGAAAGGGACGTGGAGGTGTCTGACTATGAGAAAATGTTCCATCATCCACACTTCTCAGTCTCTTCTATTACATATGATCTCATGCTAATCAAACTGAGAAGAAGGATTAAACACAGTAACTATGCAAAAGCAGTCAAACTGCCTCAACACATCGTGCCTGCAAATGCCATGTGCTCTGTGTCTACCTGGGCCTACAATCTATGTGACACCAGTGAGTTTAAAGCATTAAGTGATAGTGTCTGACTTTGCTGACGTTCTCCTCTGAGCTTCTGCAGTTCTGCTTTCATAGGACTTTCTTCAAGCTTCTGCTTTCACCGTTTCCTTTTCCTTTGCCTCACTAAAAGACTTCTTCTTAGGAGTAACAAAATACTCATGGGAGCAAATATGGAGACAAAGTGTGGGATAGAAACTGAAGGAGGGGTCGGCTGGAGACTGTTCCACCTGGGTATCCATCCCATGTGCAGTCACCAAAGGTAGATGCTGATGTGAATGCCAGGAAGTGCATGCTGACAGGAGCCTGATATAGCTGTCTCCTTAGAGGTCTGCCAGAGCCTGACATATTCAGAGGCAGATGCTCACAGCTAACCATAGAACTGATCATGGGGTTCCCAATGGAAGAATTAGAGAGAAGACTGAAGGAGCTGAAAGAGTTTGCTGCTCCATAGGGAGAGCAACAATACCAACCAACCAGAGCTCCCAGGGTCTAAACCACCAGCCTGGGAGCACATAGGGAGGGACCCATGACTCCATCTGTATATGTAGGGGAGGATGGCCTTGTTGGGCATATGTGGGAGAGGAGGTCCTTGGTCCTGTAAAGGCTGGACGCCCCAGTGTGGGGGAATTCGAGAGTTGGGAGGTTGAAGTGTGTGGGTGGGTGGGGATACAATCTCATAGAAGCAAGAGGAGGGGGGATGGGATAGGGCGTTCCTCGGTGGGGGTAAAAATGGAGAAAGGGGATAACATCTGAAATGTAAATTAAATATCCAATAAAAATTAGTGTCATATTTTCAAATAAAGATTTAGAAGTAAACATATAATCAAATTTAAAAATTAAAATCTCAAAATATAGAACTTTTGCCCACGAATCCCTAAGAAGACCATTTGCAGATAGCTAGAACTCTGATTTTCTTATTCTCATTGCTTGACAGATTAGAAAATCTTTCTTAGTATGAGACTTTGATGTAAAAGAAACAGCTTGAATTAGAAACCAGAAGATACAGTATTAAATTGTACTGTACTACTTAGTCTAGTTGTTTTTCCTTCTTTACTGTTACTAGTGTCTTAGGTGGCTCTATTATTATTATTATTATTATTATTATTATTATTATTATTATTAGCCAGATAATTAGTTTTGCCATCTGACAAATAAGAAATTAGACTATATATTGTAAGTTGCCTCAGACTCTAAAACTTGCATATAAAAAGACACTCTCTAAATGTTTAAATTTCCAGAAAAAAAAATTTAAGCAATTTGTTTCATTTTGTTGCAAGAATGTCTCACATAGTCCAACCACCCTCCTAAGGGGATGAACATTTGTGTTATGACAAATTGTTAATTTGATAATCTCCTGTGTACTTATTGTTTAAACTTTTTGGTTCTCATTTCTAAAAATTTGAACTCCTTTTCCTGATAATAGAACAAATACTGAAAAAAGAAGGAAAGCAAAGGAAGTTTTGGTACTTAGAAAAACTCATGGGAAATATGATTTTCCTTTCTCCTCTAGCCAAGGACCCTGACTCACTGCAGACCGTGAACGTATCTGTAATCTCCAGGTCTGAGTGCCGTAATGCCTATAAAGCCTTTGACATCACAGATAACATGATCTGTGTGGGCATCGTGCCAGGGCGGAGGCTGCCCTGTAAGGTAATGGGACTCTTGATGACTTCCTTTCCTCATTGGATTCCTTATCTGTTTCCTGAAAGATGACCTGGTTTTCTTTTTTCTGCAGGAAGTCACGTCTGCCCCAGCAGTCTGCAATGGGGTACTTTATGGAATCTTGTCTTATGCCGATGGCTGTATTTTGAGAGCTGATGTTGGCATCTATGCTAGCATCTTTCACTACATGCCCTGGATTGAAGATACCATGAAAAATAACTGAGTTCCCCCAACAGGAAGAATTCTGAAACGTGACAAAGCATGCACCAACGTCCAACCTCACAATTAAAATAAAAGGGCCCTTTGGACCGTGAGAGGCACACCGGCTCACTCCTGTGCATTCAGTGATTTAGATATCATACACATGCAAGCCTTTCTCTCTCCATCACTGAAAATGGGAAACTGAAGACTTGTCATTTTTCAATCCAGCTGATAATAGAACTATTTAAAGGGGGTCACTTCACAGTCATTTGGGGTTATCAATCTTGCTAAGCATGTTTTCAGAAAGTTAAACACTTCATTTGGGAAAGTGTTATCTGACAGTGAATGAGTGAGTGAGCTAATAGAGGAAGCAATCGGAGTGAGGATTTAAAGATAGGAACTGTAAGAGGCACTGCATTAAGTCTCATATCCATATAACTCTAACAGCAGACACGGATGAAGCTTAGTCACTCATTTGGAATGTGTACTTGGAACATACGGTTATTAAAGTTCAAAGTTCACTAGTGCTTATAATAGCAGATAAATAGGGTTGAAGAACTAATTTTCCCAGTATATATTTGCTTGTTCATATAGTTAATGCGTACATTCAGCTCATATGTTGCTTTCACGCACTGACATCAGCTGCCTCGGGAACTCCATTTTGGTTATCATTCAAGCATTCTTCTTTCTCCTCTTTTCTGCTCACATGCCCGCATAGCTTCACTAATGGCCGCTGAGTTTTAATTGACAGGTTTTCACGGGGAATTTTCTTTGGCCAGTTGACGAAATGTTTAAAAAGCAGCACAAAGACAGCCTGTAGCCACTACAAGTAGATCACTGGAGCCTTTGAGTACAAAAGGTTCTGAGGCCAAAGCTTGTCCTCGAAGAGGTTCTAAAGCCTCCAAGGTACCTAAGCCTCGCCTAAGGTTTCCTGGAACCAAAACTGTGTGTGACTTGCTGAGTGTGTACCGTGAAATTTTAATTATGAAAGAAACAAGTAGTATTCACCTCATAACGTCTCACCTTCCAAAAGTGTTTTCCAGCTTACGAAACTACGAAAACTTCAGCAGGGCACACTGCTGCTGAGGCATCTGAATCGCAGAGGTGTGGGTACCATCTGTCTGTCGTACCACGAGCTCTAAGAGGTAACTTCCCTTGCTGGAGATAAATTTAGTGAGGGAGGAGGTAGAACGCTTAAGTCATGAAGGTAGTTTAAGGGTGGTAGTGATTACAAGGGTGGTGTAATACAAATCCTCGACCTTCTTCTCTGGTCCTGTGTTTTACAACGGTTTAAGAGGAGACTAGTGACTCTGGTTCATAAACAGAAAGCAACCCATGGCCAGGGCTTTGGGGCCAAGGTTAGCACACAGCTCCAGATGAACTTCTGAAGATCTGAAGGAGCAGATGAGAGAAACAAGTGAGGGAGCAAGGAAGTCCTTGTTGGGTTACCAAATAAACAGCAGCACCATGAAGAGTTATGGGCAAATGGTGCCCCCTTGTGGAAAGACCATTCTCCACAGGGCTAAGGTAGCAGTATCTCAACCAAAGAGAAAATTTTATTTCTCTTGGCAATTCCACACTCCCATAGCTTTCAGTTGCTCACAACCTACCTCAGACTGGTTCAGGATCTTCTGCTTCATGACAGTTCACTCTCTGCCATCCCCCTTCTTTTTTCGTCCCCCTCCCTGCTCCTTTCCTTCTTCCTCTCTCCCCTAATCCACTCTCCTCCCTTTTCTCCTCCATTCCTCCCTGCCGTCCACCCAGCCTTGCCCTGTGATTCTGAACTTCCTGTTGATTTCTAGCTATTTGTCTGGTTGTTGAGCAGCCTCCTTGTTCTGTTCTTTACTCTGGGTGTGGCCTTCCTCAGATTGCAAATCGAGTTTTAATTTAAGGCTTTCTAGTACAACATCTACTACTCCCTAAATGCCAATTCTAGACTCTCATATGTTTCTAAGGGGCTTATTTTCTGAAACACATGGTTAAATTAGCTCTACAGTGAATATCCCAGATTTAGAGCAAGTGTCTCTCTCCCTCTGTGTGTGTGTGTGTGTGTGTGTATACATATATATACGTATATATATATGTATATATATGCACATGCATGAGTGTGTATGCATTTATGTATGTGTATATTGTGTGTACATGTATGTGTGTATATTGTGCCTGTCTGTGTGTGTGTATGTATTGTGTCTTGGAAGGGCATGTATATATGTATATGTGTATGTATGTGAGTATATGTGTATATGTATTTATGTGTTTATTATGTGTGTATATGTATATATTATGTGTATATGTATATGTGTGCATGTATGTATGTGTTGTGTGTGTGTTGTGTGTATGCATGTGTGTATGTGTGTATACTCTGTGTGTGTGTGTGTGTGTGTGTGTAGATTATGGATATTGAACCCATGTCCTCAGAGTTTCAAGATTATAAAACATGCTTTATGTTCTGAGCTATTTCTCCATATTAACATAATTTTCTTATTTAATGTTTTTCTTCAGGCATAATCTTTGTCAGTTTTTTTTAACTGCTTTCACTAAACTGGTAGTTGGCAAAAAATAAATGTATTAGTTTTGAGCTCAGAAGTCTGGTATTGAAAAGAGATTTAGTTTTTTTTTAAATTTTTTTTGCCATGCTAAGTGGCATATTGAAATATTGAAAATTATTATAAATAGCATAATTAATGCAAAATAAATCAGACTAATAAAGGGAAGAAAAGAACCTTTTAAGATTGAGTTTGGGAGGTCAAAGTGGATGTGGGTAATAAAACTTGGGCATTATGGAAACAAGGGTTTTATTTAAAGTCAGAGCTGCACATTCAGCAATTCAGCCAGTATTTATATGAGCTCTCAGAATTTCTCTTGGTTTTAATTCAACTCCACATTGGGAATTGACTCAGGCACCACCCACAACCTGCTATTCAATATCCATATTGTGGAAGGAAGAGCTAATGCCAACCGATGGTTTCCTTGGCGCTTCACATCATATTGTACCAAAGAGTGCACCTGAACTGTGTTGCTCAGCTGCCTGCTAGGGTGGCCACATTAGCTGTCTACATCCCAAAATCAGAAGCTGCAGTATAGGAGGATAAGAGATGTCTTCCAATATCACAAGTGGAAGACGCAAAGTTTATGCTTTGAGCTCTCTAGAACCTGACCTTAAGTCACCTTATAACTCATGCACAAAAAGAACAAGCAGTGAATCAGCAAGGAGAGGGTGGTAGTCCTTGCTAAGGCAAGGCGATGGGGATGTCTAGGTAGGAAAGAAGAAAGCTCAGAAGGGTTTGCAGAGGATCAAAGGTTGGAAGGCAAGGCAGTCTGTGTGTGGTTTCTGTTCCAATGCCCTAGCAGAGTTTACTACTGTGTCTGCACTGCAGGTGCAGTACAAGGTTCTGCCCTGGCTCATTTCGGTCACTTGCAGCCTCAGCTCTGTGTCAGTGACCCGTGTGGCCAGGTAATCAGCACCAGGAAGAGATTTGACCTCTTTGTCCCCGGGACTCCTCAGAGTGACCAGCAACTGTAGTTGCTTTTGGAGATCCTGCTGATACCAGCTCATCCAGGGATAGTTGGAATTCTTCAAGATGCAGCTCAGGTTCACAGCTTGAGTACGTCGTACTATAGCCCACCTTGGTTTTTGCTCCAGCAAAGTCACTATGGAGTCTGGAACAATATGAAAGGAGGCAGACTAGTAAACTCTATGTATAGTCAAATTAGCTACATCCTGAAGAGAAAAATTCATGAGTTATTCAGACAGAAGTCTGTGGGAAGCCTTGACCAGGAAGAGTGGCTGTGCCAGATGGCTGTCTTAAAAGACTTAGAGGTGGCATCTCTGCTTGCTAAGCTAAAGAGCTCAGCCTCTCTTTCCCTCCCTCAACCCACTGGCTTCCTCAGTTGCCAACTGACCTGTAGCCACAGAAGCTATGAGTACACAGAGCCACGGAATGTAAAACTGCCACATCCCTGAGACCTTGAGTTCTCTCTAGCAGTGAGGGGCATTCAGGCATCAGGCAAGAGAGGAAGAACCAAACCAGTAAGGTGGCAACCAGAAGTCTTGAGCCTGAAGCTCCAAAGGGTGTGGCTTCCTCAGGAAACTATCTTAACTCAGCTTTCTTCTAAAGTGAAAACCGTAAACTGAAGGTTTGCACCCTTTCCTGTGGTCTGAGCATGCTCTCTCAAGCACACCCCTGCACACTGTACACTCACTACAGAACTGAGTGCAGTGGCTGGGCCCTTGCATCTTCTCAGTTGTGACCAGATGTTCTTGAAAGCTATTTGTGTAAGCATCACCTGTCAAAAAAAAAAAAAAAAAAAAAAAAAAAAAAAAAAAAAAAAAAGCTTATGGCCAATGAGCTGATGCAGCAAATGGGGTGGAGGGAATCCAGCAGGAATAGAGAGAATTCTGGGAAATAGTAAGAGAGGACATGGAAGATTCACCTGGCAACACAGAGGAGGTCAGGGGAACTGAGCAGAAGTAACTAGTCACTCAGGGTAGAATAAAAGTAGAGAGCACTGGAGCACTGAGGAAAAGGACATAAACCAGCAAGTAGAAGAACTCAAGGGATAGAACAAAGAGAGATTCAAGATGAAATGCTGAGGAGACAGAAGTAAGAAGACAAGGCAAAGAAACCAGCCATGTAGCTAAAGCCAGGTTAAAATAAAAGGGATAATGCGTTAAGAGCAAGTCAGAGAACTAGCTGGAGCTTATGGCTTAGGCATTTGTTAATGAATAATTTAGTCTCAGAGTCATCACTCCAGGAGCATGACTGGATGGAAACTGGATTTTTTTCACAGATTTTTTTGAGTCTCAAGCTCCTTCAAGAGAGTAAAATATCTCCATATAACTGAACAAATGGAGACTGTTGCAGGGTTATACTAGGCTGTCTGCAGTGAATACTCATCCGTCTGACTCCAAGAATGCAAGTAGAAAATAAAAATGAGAGTTGTGTCCTGAATAAAGGAAAAGATGCCCCTTTTTGTAACTGACCTGGCAGAAATAAAAACAGTTTAGAGACACAAGTGTCTTTCAATCTGAACACCAGGCTATTGATACAACAAACCCCAAAGAAAGGGAAATTTCTCCCCAGGAGTACATGCTGGAAGAAGGGAAAGGCACCAGTCAGAATGGGAACTTGTCTCCTGGAAAGATACTCCACATACTTTTAACAAGCCTAGGCAATGGGTCAGTGGGGGAGGGGAGAGCTGGGCAGGGCCATACTTTGACCTAGATTGCTTATCCCCGGCCCTCTAAACTTCCATCTCGCTTTAGGACCCCCAAGACTGACTTGGGGGAGTTCACTGGATCTCTGAATCTCTTTTTCCATGTTACCAGTGTGTTTACACTGAATAAATCTTTTCTACTTTTATTTTATTATTAATTTGACTGTTTTAATTGACTTATTGAGGACAAGTGGACAGAACTGGCTTGGGGTACTGGCTTTTGTTAGGTCTCAATCCCAAGACAAATGGCTAACTAACTTTGGTACTTATTTAACATATCAAAGAGGACCTGGATGCCAGGTTCACCCAGCATACCTTAGTCCCTACCTATTTTAAAGTATGACCAGCATACTGGGCCCTCTTCCCTAAACTTCTCCAGCCCAGAGGCGTTTCCCCAGCTACCCTTCCCTAAAATTCCAGCTATTTTGCAGTGCTGTCTTTTTGTCTGCTCTACCCTCCTGGTTTCCCCTCTCCCCTTTTCCCTCTCTTCTTTCCCCTATCTCCTCCCCCAAGTCCTCAGATGTCTAGGCTCAGGGTCAAGTTCATGCTAGACTTTCCTAGATTTTCTCTGCCTCTGACTATGGTCTCCCTCGTATTTACAATAAAAGTCTTCTGCTTATGTTGGGAATAGACATGTCCTTCTCCTTTTGATTTTTTTTTTTCATTCAACTTTGACCCACAAGTTAAATAACACTTTCACCCTTCATTTTTCTAGAGCATTTACTTTTGAAAAAAAAAAAAAGTTCTTGCAGTCTCTATAAATCTCCTTTAAAAATGCTCTCTCTGAGCCTTAAGAGCCAGGAAGAAGAGGTTAGAGAAGAGCTGCCCTGGGTCTGAAGTCAGTGGCTCCTAGCTCCTCCAGGAGAGCTCTGTTCCCTTCCTAAGGACAGCACTCTGGCCAGCCAAGCAGACTCCAGGATAAGGGAGCCTGGACCCTTCTCAGTTTACTGAGTTGTCTGTCATAACTTCACACTGAACCCTCTTCAGCCTAATCCTCTAACAAGATTGGGATCAGAATGTCTCTCCCACTCTTGTTATCTCCCTTGCTAACCTTCCTGCCTCTCAAGGTCACTGCCTCCAGGGATCTGTCTGTCTTCTCTTATCTTGACCAGCTTGCAGTACTGAGCCAGGTTAAGCCTCTTGTTTCCTGATCAGATAGCTAGCTAGCTCCTCAGGGCCTCCACAGGACCAGTGTTAGAGGTCATGGCTACCTCCTTGGGACATTTTACCAACAACAACCCTAAATGCATCTTAATCATTACTCAAGTGCATACAACAGTAGCCTACAACTTCAGCAGCTTTTGAGTTCAGTAAGCAATTCGATTTAGGTCTTAATAATGTGTCTCTGTTGTCTAGTGAAGTTCAGGCCATGCAATGGGGAGCCAATGAAAACAGATTTACCTCTTCAAGTCAGGAGACATTAAGTCTTATACCGTACAGATTTCTTCTTCCCAGAGAAGTAATCAGCAAATGACACTAATTTCTTCTGCTATAATGTACAAGCATAACAAAGCACTCAGGGGTCTGCTGTCCTAGGAATGTCACAGCTTGAGGAAGTACTACAAAGTGAGAAGATGAGACAGGCTTCCTTGTAGTCTGTCATTGAACTCCACCGCTGAAGGGGTGTGTGACCACACACTACTGATGTTTCTCCTTCCTGCCCCCACTTACTGATCTAAAAATTAAATGAGCTGGAATTGTCATGCAATTAGTTTTATTGTGATCTAGTATTCAAATATTCCTTTTGGGCTTTAGTTGTTTGCATAATACCAAGGCACTTGAATGTGAAAAACTTGCTAAACCTGGAGAGGGGAATAACTGAACTGTGACTTTTTTTTTTTAAAGCCACTCATGTTTCCAGTACTGAAGAGTGAAGTATAAACTGTCCCAACAGGCAAATTCACATCTGTTTCTCATTTTCCCCCTTCTTCTTCCCTCCACGTCCTCTCCTCTGTATGAATTGCTAAAAATCAAAGTTGTCCAGATTTGCCCACCTTTCTAGAAGTCTTTTATCTCTAAATGTTCTTCCTGGAATTAGAAACACAGGTTCATGCAGGAGACTGAAATTATATTATAGTCTTTCCCCTTAACACCTCTCTCCTCTGCTGTACCAGGAAGTCAAAAGGATATGTTTACGCTCCACTGACTCCATTCTACACATGGTGAAAGACCACAAAACTGGGGTGGGGAAGTGTGTATTCCAGAGAAATGTTATTTGCTAAGGATATTACAGAGATAAGGTAGATATGGAAGAATAGAGGAGCGTGGGAAAACTGAGAACCTCCTTGACTCTACAGGTTTGCATCAGGCATGACCCTGTCATAGAGTTGCTATGGAAAACTGCATGACTCTTCTCACATTAGGTCTTGAATTCAAGTGAGATAATCCTACTCTGTGTCCTCTCTAGACACTTCTGGCTCAAGTTATGTAAGTGGCACCGCTCTGTACACAGTGGATAATCAGATCAGAAGAATACCAACCTGGCCCTCCCCCCATGGCACTGTGCCTGGCACAAGTATAGATACATATAAGTCCAGAACTCTTGAGTATCCATCTGCAGGAAAGCTGTTCTGGGCCCCAGGAGCCATGGCCTGTGTTCTCTTCAGGCTTTTCTTACTTTTGGTCCTGGCAGCCTTTTCCCAAGGCAAGCGCTTGGGTCCTACATCTCCCCTTCGTTATTCCAGGTTCCTAGATCCTTCCCATGCTGTTTTCCTGCGCTGGGACTTTGATTATGAGTCTGAGATAATCACATTTGAGCTCCAAGTCCAAACGACTGGATGGATTGGCCTGGGCATCACAGATCGGTACACCTTTGTGGGAAGTGATCTGGTAGTTGGAGGAGTTCTACCCAATGGCAACGTCTACTTTTCGGTAAGTCTAGGGATGAGCAACTTGTGTTGAGTTGAAGATGGCTTCATGTCCATAGTCTTCAACCTCCAACCCACGGAAGAGCTCTTTCACTGGGTTGAGGATGGCCTTGTGTCTAGAAAAGAATTTTTCTTCTGCAAGCTCAGCCATGCACACTGAACTCCTGTTGATTGCAGGTTTCTCCCTACAAAGATGTTCTGGCACTCCAGTCTATGTCTTCTAGGCCTCTTGTCTGTCAGACTTTTAAGAGAGAAGACATTTTATACTGTAAGAGTCTAATACAACTTACTTTCTAGAAGCAGAGTAAATGGAGGTCACTGAATAAATTCAGTTATTAGAACAGTCTTTGTCTCCAATGTCCTTTACACTCACTTAGGTAGGCTTCAGTATGAAATTGTCTAATAACAGCAATGCCAGCAAAAGAAACATAATTGATATATGCTTTTGTTCCAAATTCTTTTCGTTTTAAATCTCATAGCATCACTGAGAGGGATTACTATAATCCATTTGTTCCCAACCTTTCTAATGCTATGACCCTTTAACATACTTCCCAAACACAGAATTATTTTGGAGACACCCAAACACAGAATTATTTTTGTTGCTATTTCATAACTGCAATTTTGCTATTATTATGAATTGTAATATAAATATCTCATATCTGGGATATCTGAAATGCAACCCTTGTGAAAGTGTCCTTTGATACTACAAAGGGGTCATGGCCCACAGGTTGAGAACCACTACTGTAACCTGCCTTTTACAAATGAAATAGAAGTTCATTTGTCTCCACGGATGCAAACATTCTAAATTCACAATCACAGCTCTGCACTGCACTTATATAGTGCTATGCTCATCACAGCACACAAAAATGTATAATCAAAGCATCACGAGAAAGAATGTACAGATAGTTCAGAGAATGAGTTTTTCTATAGATTTCAGTGGATTACTAGAACTTATGAAGCTAACATTTGAAGTGAAAATAATAAAGCCAGATGGTAAATCTCCAACAGATATGTCTGTCTCAGGAACACATCCATTTGTGCAATGTAGGTAGCTGGCTTCTGCCATTTTAGCATATACCTGCTGTCCCAAAGCTTAATTGTTTGGGATCCTGGTTCTTACTTCTTAATGATCACTGGACCCCAGGATCAGCACCTTCTGGATGAAGACACTCTAGAACAGGATGGGAGCCAGGATGCTGAACTGCTAAAGCTCACAGAAGATTCATCCTCCACTACCATGCGCTTTTCCAGGCCCTTCAGATCCTGTGATCCACACGATCACGACATTACGGTAAGATAAGGAAAAGAAAAAATATTTAGCCACAATCAGCTTCTCTTGGGAAGATATGACTATCTTCCCAAGTCAGGCATCCAGTCATAATTCATGGGATTTTTATCCTTTAGTCTTCTTGAGTTCTGTCCAGTTGTATCACCTCTTAAAATTTGCAATGACTCCTTGGCACGGTCTCATCCAATAACTAAGTGCCTGCTTGTTTTATTTTTCCCCTATTAAAGGACTCTAACCAATTCCATTGAATATCAGTGTCTGGAGTTCAAATTTGGTTCATCCTTATTCTGCAGGTGTAGAGAAAACGAATGGGAAAGGGTTAAGTACGGCAAATGAGTTATCCTCAGAGGTAGAACTAAAGCCACACTAATCTTGTATCAAGTTATTTTCATTCCACTGTATAGATGAGTGACACATATAAGAAACTGAATGTAGATAAATGTAAAGTGCTGGTGAATGTCAGGCCTTCAATGTTTGTGGTGGTACCCATAGAGTGATACCATGAGGGTCCTGGCTGCCTATGGCCTGGATGACATACCAAAGATGAGCCGGGAGCATACTTTTGTCAAGTCCATCTTCTTGCTTCAAATACTGCAATATGATGATCAAGATGCCCCTGAAGACACCATCATCCATGACTTGAAGATCAGTAATGTAAGATCACATCATACCATCTCTCTGCCTCCACCTGTTACCATCTCCCCATTCACCCCAGATGTTTCATCTTGCACCCAATACCTATACATTCCTTAGAGTAAAATTACTATGAGTCCCCTTGACCTTGTAAAAAGTCCAATGTAGACCTAAGATGATCCCTGCTCCCTAATCTGTCTACCTCCCTGCTTTTGAGGAACTCTCATTCTCATTCCCATTCCACTCAGCTTTTTTTTCATCTTTTCCCAGTTCCTCATTCCAGAGGATGATACTACATATGCCTGTACCTTTCTCCCACTTCCTATTGTCAGCAAAAAGCATCACATCTACAAGGTACATGAACCAAGAGAAAAAGTCTGCCAAAGTAGGGAAGGCACTATAGCAAAGCAATGGGCATGTTAGAGTCTGGAGATTGAAAAGGTTGCTGTGAGGAGATAACACGGAAGGAAATGTAGGGTAGGGCCAGGTGGAGTTTTGTAGGATTGGAAGCCACATAATTTCCTGGGGCCAGAACTCTAACTATCAAATTATTTTATGCAAGTGGAGGTTATTTTGACAGAAGATAGGAATTAGTATGTTTTTGAAAATAATAATTTCAAGTTCCATCATGATTCCAGAATTGTTCCCTTTTAGCAAGGGAGCTAGTAAAAGCAAGAAAGACGTGGCCATGCACTGTCAGCCAGTAAGAAAATCAAGTCAGAGTGAACTCAAAATTAGACTTCCATTTTTTAACTGTTATTTAAGCCAAGTACAAAAATATAATTTTACTAGTTCTAAGATATAAGGGTGGGGGGCATTTAAAAGATAGATTTCAAAGGAATGTGGATACATATATGCAAATTGTGAACTGACTGAGGTCACTAAAGGCAGAGTCATTGGAAGTTCCCTGGTGACTGAGAACTGTGAGCTGTGCTCCCAAGAAATGTATTTAAAGAGATGGGGTGTTGAAGTGTGTTTAAGAGATGAACCTAGTAGAGTTTAGGGAAGGTGGTAGGTTTCAGGGAGAGAAACAGATGAGGGCAAACTCAGAAAAGTAGAGAATGGCATAGCTTTGGGAGGCAGGAAGGACTGGATATTAAGGCTATGACACATGATCTTAACTATCATCTACCCTCCTTTCTGTGTCCAGTTTGAACCTATATTGGTGGAACGAAATGAGACGATGGTGCATCACGTTCTTGTGTATGCATGTGGCAATTCTAGTGTGCTCCCCACAGGCATCGGTGAATGTTATGGATCAGACCCTTCCTTCTCCCTCTGCTCCCATGTCATCGCAGGCTGGGCTGTCGGGGGCCTTGTGAGTTCTGAGATGGAGGCATTTTGTGACAAAGGGGTGCATGCTGTTAGGCAATGGGCTAATGGAAGACCTGGGGGGCATAGAAGTTCTGAAAGGTTAGAAAACCAGGTCAGAGCCAGAGCTCAGATCCAAGCATCTTGTCTCTCATCTCTCACATCACTGCCATACTTTCCAATCTCCAGAGTTACCAGTTTCCAGATGATGTAGGCATCTCTATTGGAACCCCCTTTGACCCTCAGTGGATCCGACTGGAAATTCACTACAGCAATTTTCAGAACCTTCCTGGTGAGTCTCCAAAGGACTTGTGAGAGGGCAGCTGGTGGAAGCACCTGGTTCCTCTGGATGTGGGAGACATGTGGCATACATGCTAGATTCTGTTAGTCAGAGCCCATTCTAGCTTTCCTGAACATTGTGAGCCACTCCCACCCTCTAAGAAGAGTATTTCTTTTTACTCTAGGTATCCGTGATACCTCAGGGATGCGGCTGTACTACACCTCGCACCTTCGCAAATATGATATGGGAGTTCTCCAGCTGGGCATCTCAGTTTTCCCTATTCACTTCATACCCCCGGGTGCTGAGGCTTTCTTGTCCTATGGGTTATGCAAGACAGACAAGTTTGAAGAGGTGAAGCTGAGACACATGTATTCTCTGGGTTTCTTGTTCTCCATCAGAGTTCTGGTCTAATTCTGAAACTCAGAAGCCTGAGCCACAGATTTGAAAAACGACTAAAGCCTGGTGCTCAGAAAAGTGGCAAGCACACATTCTGCAAGAGAGAAATGTGTCAGGGCTTTAGGGGCAAAGAACTTCAGTGAAAAGTGGGACAGGATGGTTCAGTGGAAATTCAGTGAGTGGAAACATCCATCTGGGAAAACAGAGAACAGAATATAATGGTCAGGAAGAAGGGAGGAGGGCTGGAAATGCTGTCTTCTTGGTATCGCATGGCATAGCCAATGTAGACATGACTTCATAGTAGCTGTGGCTGCCTGTATTAAGCCAATCCAAGACTGGTCCTGTCAACTCTCAGTCATGGATCAAGAAGGGGCCTTTCCATGCTAAAGTATTGGCTACTGATGAGTTGGAGGAGAAAAGGTAATCATTGTAATCATTGTCCATTCACCAATGATCCCATCAGATAGTTCCAAACCCATGGTCACACAGGTGATCCAGTTTAAACTCAGTGAGTGCCAAAATAAACCAATATAAAACAATAGCAAAGTTGTGAATATGGGGAGGAGGCTTGTATGGACAAGGGTAGGTAATAGGCTTAGCAGAGAGATTAGAGGGAGTGGAATGGTTACCAGAATACACTCAGTGCGTGAAATTGTCAAAGAACAAACCCAGTGAAATCTAAACACAAAAAAATTAAGAGAGCAATTTTTAACGAGACCAAGAAAAGGATGCTATCAGGCATCAATGGAGGAAACATAAAGCTTAAGCTCTTGACCATTCTGGGATGCCTTCTTGTTACAGATGAATGGGGCTCCAGTAGCTGACATATATGTTTCAGCCTGCCTGCTCCATACCCACTTAGCTGGGCGGTCACTGCAAGCTGTGCAATACAGGTAATTAAAAACCTTGAACTTTTCCCTTCTGTGTATAGGAATAGTTACTGCTTCTGCATGATGTTATCCCTGGTTAAGAAGAAGCTAAACTAGAGAGAGAGAGGAATAGACTGTGAAAGTAGAATCTTTTAGTTTTATTTCATTTGCATTCCCTGAATAAGGCTACATACTGCATCTTTATTGGTCTGGCCTTCTCTGCTTCATCTTCTAATGTCTGTCTTTCTGCTCTTCTCTCCCTCTAGAAATGGAACCCAACTCCAAGTAGTATGTAAAGATTTCTCCTATGATTTCAATCTGCAAGAGTCTCGAGACTTACCTCATCCTGTAGTGATTAAGCCGGTAGGATCCTGAGGATGGGTAATGGCTGCAGCGAGGGGGAGAGCAAGGAGACTGTGGCTTATTAGCCCAGACAGTTCTAAGACTATAGCAGTTTCTCTCTGACTTACTCTCTGCTCTCATGTTTCATTGTGCATAGGGGGATGAGTTGCTAATAGAATGTCATTACCAGACGCTGGATCGTGACTTCATGACTTTTGTAAGTGTCTTTCACCACAGCAGTAGCAATGACTTAAGACCTTGAAGAAAGCTGTATCCTGGATTTAACTGTCTAATAACTCTGATTCTTCCAGCTTATATTTTCCTCTCTTCCACGAGGCTTTTTATATTCTTATAATTCCTTGCATCTAAGATAGAAAGTCTGTACTCTTCCTGTTGGTGACCCAGTAAGACCATAAGATGATGTGTTATGGCATCTCTATCTCTCAACTTCCCAACACCATCAATGAACTTGGAGTCATAACAGCCCTGGTTTGGAATGCCAGCATAATCATTTAGTAGCTTTATTACCTAGGCACAGTATTCAAAATTTTGTCTTCATTCTAAATTCATAAGAAAGGAACAATACTACTATCTCATAAGATTATTAAAATAATTGGTTACCACATATAGAACAATGGAACCATCACCTTCCTTACAGTAGATGCTCACTTAGAGCTAACTATTGCTACCATGATTACAAAGAATCCAACAATTTTATATAGGAACCAATTCAGTGCTTCAGAAAGGATTGCACACTTTCAAGGAAGAAAACACAGCCATATTTTATTGTAAAACCAAGGAAGAAGACATCAAAATGAAAAAAACAGGGATTATAGTTTAGGGCTATTTCAGGAATCATAAGACAACACATGCCTCATGTGGTATCAGTAAGTGTGTCTGGTTCTAGACACATAATAATACCGGGCTCTGGAGAAGGACAGAAATGACAAAGCCACCCATAAGCAGTGAATACTTTGATTGTATAGGAAGAACAATGAGCTCGGGTGGGATTAAGGAATGAAGGAAAACATAGAAAGTAATGGGATTAAGTTGAGGGATTTGTGTCTAGGAAGCATTCTCAAAGCAAAGAAGATGATGTCCTACCTACAACTGTTAGGCAGCAGGGCCTAACTGTCAAATTGTATTTCTCAGCTCAATAATAGAGGGAAATAGATAGGCTAGGGTTTCTTGTAGGTAATCAAATAATTTGTCTCAGAATAAATTATCACACACATATACACATTATATTATAAACAAATGATCAGCAGCTGTAGGGAGAAGAGAATGTAATAAAGCAGGGGGCGTGGCTGACACTGATAAAGTAGGGAGTCTCACCCACATCAGAGGGTAGCAATGGATGTGTAAAGAATAAGAAAAAATATGAAGAATATTCTAAAGAATAATTCTTTAAAATAATATCAATACTTGGTCAATGACTGAAAACAGAGGAAGAGAAAGAAAGGGATCTGGTAAGGTGTGGTGAGCTGGACTTTATGGGAAGACAAAAAAGCTCTCTGGAAGAGTGACAACTTTCACAGTTTGTTGTTTGCCTTTTCCCTCTCTGCATGCTTTTGTGTACTTGTCTCTCCCTCTCTTGCCTTCTCCAGGGTGGTGCCAGCACCATTAATGAGATGTGCCTCATCTTCATCTTCTACTATCCCAGAATTAACATCTCCAGTTGCATGGGATACCCTGATATCATCTATGTGACCAATGAGCTGGGAGAAGAAGCATCAGAGTGAGTCAGTCTAACAGCAAAAGCCCACAAGAGCATGGGTAGGGATCTTGTCACTGGGTGGCCTAATCACACCCTGCCATTTCCACCCTTGCTCCATTCAGTGCTGATTCAAAAAGCTCTGAAAACAGAAGTTTTGCATGAAAGTATCTATATCAGTAAGGGCATTCAGAGATGCAGATGACAACAGAGCCTTGAAAGTCAGATCCCTTGTGCATAAAATCCTATGTTTCAGGCTTCACTAAAAAATTTGTTTGCATTTATGTCACAGCCTGTAAGTAAGTGCCCACTCCTGCGTGACTCTAATAAAATGCTGGAAACATCTTTCTTAACATACATACATACAATTTCAGGGCAATTGAAGACTTTCCTTCTTTCTTTCTTCCTTCCTTTCTTACTGACTGACTTACTTACTTACTTACTTACTTACTTAATTTCCTTCCTTCTTTCTTTCTTTTAAGAGGGGATTTCTTGCTCTGTAGCCCTGGTTGTCCTGGAATTCACTCTGTAGACCTCAAACTCACAGAGATCCACAGGCCACTGCCTCCTAAATTCTGGGATTAAAGGTGTTTACCACCACATCTAATTGCAGATTTACAGAAGCTAATCCAACCACCTCTCAGACCCTATGGTACCTATGTCCTTATAGAGCATCCTTTTCTCAATGTCCTAAGTTCTCTCTGATACTTTTTTCTTATCAAATTCACTAAGAATTTCCATCTAGTTCGACAACATTTCATGTGACTTGTACTAGTGCAGAAGGCTATATTAGTGTGGAAGCAAAGATGAAGGTGTTCTTCAACATATTTTGTCTGTGCTGTAAGTCAACACTGATTATTGCCATGTCCCTGCCTTAACCCTACTATCCACAGGAATCCCATGGAGAACCTGATGGTCCTGAATAATGTTGAGTGGACGCCAGAGAACATTAAGAAAGCTGAGAAAGCCTGCAAGGAGTCCCAGCAGACAGTATTGATCAAGACCATTGATGTGCGTGTTACAGTAGAAGCCACCCTGCAAGGCTGAGGCATGGTATTGGGCAAGGCAAGGACAGACAAAAGGACAGACAAAAGATGATGGTAGCAAATAGCAAAGATAGGAAGGGTGAATTGGGAGAGGGAATCACAGGAAGCAGAAAGGCAAGCTGTTGCTCTCTTGCATTGTAGAGGTTGTTGCAGCCTCCCAGTTAGCTTGTAAGGGTGGGGTGGCAGAGCAAGGTTTTGAGAAATGAAACGATGGTAGCAATAGTTCTGAAATTATTCAATTTTTCCCATCTCCTGCAGGAAGAAGTAGAAAATACAACAGGTTGGATTCCTGATATTATACCAACTCCTCGAGGATCATGCTTAGAGTCTTCTGGAGGCAAAGTTGAACCTCAGGACAAGACCCCTGCAGGCTTCAGGGCTGTACCACTGGCTCTCTCTGGCTCCCATACTCCTACTCTGAGGCACCTGCCCATGGTTGCTGTCCTGTTCCTGCAGGGTAGCCTCTCATGGTTCCTCGCAATGCTACAGACTGGAGTGTGATTCTGTCTCCTCATGATACCTACTCCCTTATCATGAACTACAAAAACAGCTCCATGATTTGACCCCTCTAAGTTTCCTTTGTGCCACTTTCCACAACCAAACTCATGATACTGCAGGTTCTAGGTTTTTATTCACAATTTACTGTTCAAGTCATTCTTAAGGTTTCAGGACCATTGATAGGATAACATGTTTTATGAGAAATTCTGCCATCGAGTCTGAGTGTTAGATGGTGGATCCACTCTCCAAGAATCCTAGTGTTCTGCTTTTTTTCAAATTGATACGATGAGTATGATGGGGCTTGAGTACAGAGGGAGATCATTGTAAACCCCTTGGCATGTGTGTGGCCCTGGAAAAGGTATTACTTCTCTATCCTAATGATAGTTTGTGTCTAGTTTTTTTAGAGCAATGTGAGTAGACTATATAGATATACTATAGAGTAAAGGGTAATTTTTGGTAAAGGAAGGAATTTTGTGTACATAGAGATAAAATTTTTAAGTATCACATTAAATAGAATTCAACTTGCTTCCTTTGGCCGTCTCTTTCATTTGAGTCTTTGGCCCAGGAAAAGCAGCTTGGAAGCCTCTTGAATTGCCAGGTTAAAGCATCAGGAGGGTTTGGTTGCCACAAATATATCACACAACATGCCATCCTTGTTCTCTACCCTTGAGTCTCTACTGTTAGGTGGTCTTCGTTTATCCTACCTCAATTTGTATTGCCATGTGTGAGTCACTCAGAAGCACAACACATTCAACTCCTGAACTGATCAGAACCACTTCCAAGCTTCATAATAATATAAACAGTTCTTGCCACCTTAATCAAAGAGGGCTTTTCAAGTTCATGTCTCTTTAGGATGTCTCCTTAGACCACTTACATTGCCCAACAGTGTAGCAGGCAATCTTTTGAGGAAATACTGAATCAGATGCTGATGATCTGGAAAATGTGGTATAAGGAAACTTTTAAGGTTTAGAAATTTTAAATCACACTGCCCTTAAAATCTATTTTTACTGTGGTATATTTTATCTAGGTATACTGAAAGGTCTTGGATTTGTGATTCAAGGGGGAGGACATTGAGGTAGATTGACTTTTTTGAAAGATTATTAGAAGAATTAGTAATATCACAAAAAGACAACAGCATGGCAGGGATTAAGGTAAGCTCCTTCTTCTAGGTTTCAGAGGAAACCTAAAATGCAGTATTTTGGGTTTCTCTTAGTGCAGGTACAAGTAAGGGGATCTGTGACATGCTCTATAGAAATAATTATGAGTTTTGTTTTGGTTGGAATGATCAGGCAATAGCCATGTGTTCCCTAACATAAAAACTTAGCTTTGTTCAAATAGCTATAGTTTGTGGGTCAATTCCAAGAATCAAGTGTAAGTGATGAACCTATATTCCTCATGTGAAATATCACTGAATGGTCTAAAACATAGTACATCTATTATGCCAGGTCAGAACATCAGGAAGATATTAATAGAAGAAGAAGAGAGGTTCAAGTAGAGTAAATCAAAGATGCTGTGTGTGTTGTTGGTATAATTGACCAGTACAAGAGGTTCGGAACATATAGTGTAGACCTAAGGAAGTGGCTTTTAAATTCTTTGGTTTTAGGATCTCTTTATGTTCAAAACCTATAGAGAGAATATCTTATATTTATATAGACGTGGTATTTGTCATTAATAAACGTGATGGCCTATGGCTTAGGCAGTAAATATGAAGTGAGACATCTGGGAGGCAGAAAGAATTCTGGGATAGTGTCAGAGACAGGAGATTTGCCCAGAAAGATGTGACTAGACAAAAGCATGTTACCTGAGCACAGGTAACCAGCCACTTGGCAGAATGTAGATTAGAATAAATGGGTTGCTTTAAGTTATGATCTAGTCAGAGAAGAGCCTAGCTATATGGCCAAGGTATTTGTAAATATACTTTGAGTCTGAGTCTTATTTCTGGGAGCGTGGGGCTAACTTCAACAAATGGTGAACCAACATGAAGTAAGAACTTACTTAGAACCCGTGTTTAGATGAAAAGATACAGGTAAAAAACAAAAACAAAAAACAACAACAAAAAAAAGTCAGGGTAGCAGGACAATAGGCATGGTCTCTATAAATAAATAAATAAATAAATAAATAAATAAATAAATAGCAGGCAAAAGCCAAAGCTCCCCAGAACAACACAAGACCAGCAACTGAGAAAATTTCCTAGTCAAGGAGCAGGAACATACAGAGAGATAATGTGGAAGGTAGCTTTTTTCTTTTTTTTTTTAAAGTCCCTACTGAATTTAAAAGCCAAACACAGAAGTTGGGGCTTCTCCCAAGGAAAAAGCATAGTGGTGGCACAGGGAAAGAAACAAACTCCCAGTTACACACAGGCTAAATACAGCCAGGTCCAGAGGTGGGTGACAAAACCTATAGAGACTTCCCAGAAACCACAGCCATGGGAAAAGCCACTTCAGGTTCTCCTAAGCTTGGCATGACAGGTCAGCTTCTCCTGTCCTCTCACGACATAAAGAAATGGAGCCCTAGGTGAGCCGCTGTGGTCAGAGTTAGACTGAAGGACATCTATTCCTGTAAAGAAAGGGGCAGGGTCTGCTCCCTCCCCTGTGCCTGAATTACTTGTAGACAGGATAAATTTTGAGTTGAAAGTTTTCTGAGTGAGTTGGTGTTTCTATCACTCCAGTGAGATTCCCGTCTCAATGCAGGAGGTTGTCTCTTCAGGTTCCATATCCCTAGTGTAATGAGTCACAGCTAATGTCATCTCCATTGATTCCTGGGTTTCTCTCTTATCCCAGGTCTCTGTCTCATCCTAGAGATGACCCCACCTCCTCACCCTGGTCAGTTGCAGATTTTCATTCATTTTCATAGCCATCTGGCCATCTTCCTCACACCTGATTCTTGGCCCCCATTCCCCTTCCCATAGTCCTCTCTCAAGTTCTGGCTCTCCACATACTTCTTATGACTGATTTATTCCTCCTTCTAAATGAGTTTCAAGCTTCTTCACTTGGGCCTTCCTTCTTGTTTAGTTTCTTTGGGTCTGTAGAGTATAGCCTGCTACTTGCATTTTATGAGTGAGTACATACCATGCATGTACTTTTGGGTCTGGGTTTCCTCACTCAGGATGATATTTTCAAGGTCTATCCATTTGCCTGTAAAATTCATGGTGTCTTTTTTTTAAATAGCTGAATAGCATTCCATTGTGTAGATGTAACAGATTTTCCTTTATTCGTTCTTTAGTTGAGGGACATGTAAGTTATTTCCAGTTTCTGCCTATTAGGAATAAAGCTGCTTGAGAACCATCCCATGGACAAGCACCAATCCCTAACACTATTGATGATACTCTGTTTCACTTCCAGACAGAAGCATGTTGTCCTCTGAGAGGCCCCATCCAGCAGCTGACTCAGACAAATACAAACAGCAACAGCCAAACAGTAGACAGAGTTTGAGGATTCTTATCAAAGAATAGGAGGAAGGATTGTAAGTCCCAGAAGGAATTAGAACTCAACAGGAAGACTAACAGAGTCAACTAAACTGGACCTTTGGGGCCTTCAGAGTCTGAACCAAAAGAACATGCATGGGTTGAACCTAGACCTCCCCCCCTCATATGTAGCTTAGTCTTCATGTAGGTCATGAACAACTGGGACAGGGGTTATTTCAGAAGCTGTTGCCTGTACAAAGGATATAGTCTACTAGTTAGGCTGCCTTATTTGGCCTCAGTGGGAGAGGAAGTGCCCAGTCTCTCAAAGACTTGAAGTGCCAGGATTGAGGGAATACCCACACACACCCCAGCTGCTTAAAGGAGAAGAGGAGGGTGTGGGAGGAAGGACTGTGGGAAGGAGTGACCAGGGGGGACAGTGAGCAGGATGTAAAGTGACTAAGTAAAACAATAAAATAAAATTTAAAAAAAAAAGAACGGGGCTTAGCCAGGTGCTGCACAGCATCTGAGCTAAAGCACAATAGACATAGGAGATAGAGACAGAGAGATTTCTATGAATTCTAGACCAGCCTGATCTACACAATAAAGTCAGGGCAAAAATGCTCTGTTGATAGATAGAGCCACTTATAAATTACAATCTGACTGTTTGTTGTTGTTGTTGTTGTTGTTTTGGCTTTGTTACTGTTATTAACTTCTTTACAGTCCAGTCATTAACCCCTCCTGGTCAGCTCTCCCACAGTTCTCCCTCCCATTCCTCCTCTCCCAGTCTCGAGGATGTCCCCACCCTTCAACCCCCCACTTTCCCACCTCCCACCTTCTTCCCACCCCACCCCACCCCATCCCACTCCACCAGGCTATGCGATTCCCTGTGGCCTCAAGTCTCTCAAAATTTAGGTGCTTCTTCTCTCACTGAGGACAGACCAGGCAGTCCTCTGCTGTATATATGTTTCGAGGGGGGAAGGGGAGGCTTGTACCGGCTAGTGTATGCTGCCTAGTTGGTGGCTCAGTGTCTGAGAGATCTCAGAGCTCCAGATTAGTAGACAGTGTCTGGTCTTCCTAGTCTAACATTCAAAATGACACATTTTTTTTCTTTAAAGGTACTATGTAGGTTTTTACTTAAAAATAAGTAGAAATTTCTTTACTAATTTAAAAAATAAGTGTACAACAATATTAAACTTATATAAAGAGAAAGGGAAATATAGGTATATTTATCCATATAACATATGTTTATATTTTCAAATTGAAATATAATGCTTTTTCTGTTGCCAAAAAGCATTTTGCCCTAGGAAAGATATATTCTCCTAATCAAGGTAAGGACCCAGAGTTAGAGTTGGAGTGAGGTCATTTCCTTTTATCTTTCCAGGAGAGGAAAAGTATCCAACTAAGGAATCCAGAGACCACTGTCCAAGAAAAATATCTAAAGAAAAATAATGGATCATTTAAAAAGGTATCCCAAAAAGGAGTAAACCATTACTGTATAAAAAAATAATACTGTTAAGCTTGTTAACTGTATTGCATGTTAGCTATCAACTTTGCAATGCAG
Organism: Arvicanthis niloticus; assembly: GCF_011762505.2. Lineage (NCBI taxonomy): Eukaryota > Metazoa > Chordata > Mammalia > Rodentia > Muridae > Arvicanthis > Arvicanthis niloticus. Next base: position 22,728,293 of record NC_047672.1, read on the forward strand.
AATACAAGTGCCTTTTCTTAGAGCAGACAAATAAATCAAATAAACACACATGGTGAAGTGGAAACTTAAAGAGTTCTTTGGAAAGTAGTTGTTTTGGAAGGTGTTTTGCTGGGGTAAACATGTGGAAAAGTATTTTCCTGAAGTGGACACAAGTGAAAGACTAAAGCAAACATGTGAAAGCACATGTGATGAAGGATTTTTTTTTTTTTTTTTTGCTAACAACACGCATGTATTGGTCTGCCTTACATTGTATAGTTGAGCTACATTTGGGTTATTTTAAGTTATGATCTAGTTAGAGGAGAGCCTAGCTATATGGTCAAGACATTTGTAAATATTTTGACTTCGAGTCTTATTTCTAGGAGCATGGGGCTGGGAGAAAGAACCAGTCTAAACTTCAACAAAAACCAGTCAACACAACACATCATGTTGCTTATGTGAGTGATACCTGTTAATATTTACAAACTGAAATTGAGTCATTTACAAAATATTTTATATTTATTCTTTAATTGAAAATAACAATGTATCTACTACATTTTAACATAAATAACATCTTTGTGAAAAATAAGCATATTTTGAGGTAAAACAAAGAATAAGAAGAATGGTATTGTTTTACATTTTCTAAGTCTTTTTAATGACTTGCACCTTTTTTTCGTAGTTGTTTCTGTATTTTTCTATTGCAATATCACACTTAAAATTTTCTGAAAACTGCCACTAATGTACCAATAAGACAAAATTAGTAAAGGAGACAAATAATAACTTGGTATTATGAAAACATATTTGATGCTATTGACTATATAAAAAGTCTGGGACACCCCACAGATTTCATACTACATTTTTAGAATACTGTTCTGGGGCTAAGCCTTCAACAACACCTAACTGGTTATATTTGATAATATTCATGAGTTTATTGATGAGATAGAGACTTAGCTAAGGAGGAGTAGGTCAAAGATGAGTGGTAAATTTGAATATGAAAGATCAGGGCCATTCAGGAACCTCTAACACACTACAGGAGAGCCTCATAACCCAGGAAAACAGTAGGAGTGAAGCTGTTTTAACAATGATACTTGTAGCAGTAATGCTCACAGAATGTAGTATGGTATGGTATGGTATGGTATGGTATGGTATGGTATGGTATGGTATGAGATACTAAGATCGCAAGTGAAGATATGTATCAATTAACCAGTATCAATTAACTACAGAAGTAATAGCTAGCATTAGAAATAATTATGGTATGTATTCTGACATTAGAATAAACATGTATACCTTTTTGGTAGATGTTAGTTTGGAATATAAACATTCTTATACATATATAATTGTTGTAGTTTTTGAAATATCTACATTTTGGAAACCAAGTTATCCTAAGTCCATTCACAAAAAGGTAGCAATCCTGCAACAGATGGGCTTCTAGCATAACCAGTGGTTCTCAACCTGTGAGTCAGGACCACCAGAGGGATGGCATATAAGATTTTCTGCCTACCAGGTATTTATATTATACAATTCATAACATTAGCAAAATGACAGTTATGAAATAGCAATAAAATAGTTTTATGGTTTGGGGTCACCACAACATTAGGAACCTTTTTTGGTAGATGTTATGTTTGTATTAAAGGGTTACAATATTAGGAAAGTTGAGAACCCCTGCTCTAGAACTTTGAGTGAGATAATGGCACTAGCATAGAGTTTGCAGCATCTACAGTGTATTTGGAGTCAATGGCAGACACTTTGATTGTTGCTCTATCTACTGGAAGTGGTGACAGTTAAAGCATATGTGCTCATGTTTGTAGTATGAGTGATAGCATTGACTACAGTAGTAGGTAAATAACTGGTTGTAGCATTCTGTGCAATCAAATGAGTTTCTATAATTATGAAAGCTATGTCTTACATTATTCTGGCACAAGGTATATGTTGTTGTCTGTGGCACTGCTGGATTTATTTCCATCAGTAGTGTTTCCAACACATCCTACATCATGTGCAATATTGATAGTGAGAATACATATGGTTCTCGGAATTAAAGCATCGAAAAAGACCTTATCAGAATACCTAAATGAAAATATGTGTAACTATGGAGATAGTAGATATTGTAGTTAAGTTGTCAGTAGTTTCAACAGTATTACTTGTACTATTCATTCTACTCTCTAAAAGGTATGATTACACTAAGAACACAACATTAGAGTTTGCTGTGGTAGAATCTATAGGAAAGGGGTTAGGTACATCAGCAGGAGTAGAAATAATTATAGTATTAGGAAAGTGTATTATATAGGGTGTGACTTTGGTACAAAAAGTTGAATAAGTGCCATCAGGAGTGGCGCTAACAGGAAAAAATGTAATTTTATCAGAATATATGGTACTACTTGTGACATCAGCAGTATCTGTTCTATAAGGTGTACTCCCCATAGGTGTAGGATCACCAGCACTATCAGTATCAGGAACTGTAAGAAACACAGTACCTATATCTGGAAGAGGAGAGATGGCTGTCACATTAATAGTACTTGTCTCAGTAGCTGTCATTATGACAGGAACACTAGTGCTAACAATAGTTGGACATGTAGGGAAAGATATAGTTATTTCAAGAATGTGGTATTAGTTGTGTTGTCACCAGTATTTATCTCGGCACCTGTGGTTGTGGCAGGCATCACATCACTAGAGTTAGCAGTAGGAAGACTTGTAGGGAAATATGGTGTTAAGCCAGGAAATGTGGTGCTAGTTGTGTTGTCAACAGTACTTGTTTGAGGAGTTTTGGTTGTGACAGGAAACACATCACTAGTGCTAACAGTAGGAGAACTTCTAGGGGAAAATGTAATTGTGCCAGGAAATATGTTTGTTTCATTGTTAATAGTACTTGCATCAGTAGCTGTGGTTGTGACAGGCATCATATCACTAGTGTTAGTAAGAGTAGAACTTGTAGGGAAAGGTGCAGTTGTGCCAGGAAATGTGGTGTTAGTTGTGTTGTCAACAGTACTTGTTTGAGGAGTTGTGGTTGTGTTAGGAAACACATCACTAGTGTTAGTAAGAGTAGAACTTGTAGGGAAAGGTGCAGTTGTGCCAGGAAATGTGGTGTTAGTTGTGTTGTCAACAGTACTTGTTTGAGGAGTTGTGGTTGTGTTAGGAAACACATCACTAGTGTTAGTAGGAGGAGGACTTGTAGAGAAAGGTGTAGTTGTGCCAGGAAATGTGGTGTTAGTTGTATTAACAACAGTACTTGTCTCAGGGGTTGTGGTTGTGACAGGTATCACATCACTAGTGGTAGTATGAGAAGAAGTTGTGTGGAAAGGTGTAGTTGTGCCAGGAAATGTGGTGTTAGTTGTATTGACAACAGTACTTGTCTCAGGGGTTGTGGTTGTGACAGGTATCACATCACTAGTGGTAGTATGAGAAGAAGTTGTGTGGAAAGGTGTAGTTGTGCCAGGAAATGTGGTGTTAGTTGTATTGACAACAGTACTTGTCTCAGGGGTTGTGGTTGTGACAGGTATCACATCACTAGTGGTAGTATGAGAAGAAGTTGTGTGGAAAGGTGTAGTTGTGCCAGGAAATGTGGTGTTAGTTGTATTGACAACAGTACTTGTCTCAGGGGTTGTGGTTGTGACAGGTATCACATCACTAGTGGTAGTATGAGAAGAAGTTATGTGGAAAGGTGTAGTTGTGCCAGGAAATGTGGTGTTAGTTGTATTGACAACAGTACTTGTCTCAGGGGTTGTGGTTGTGACAGGTATCACATCACTAGTGGTAGTATGAGAAGAAGTTGTGTGGAAAGGTGTAGTTGTGCCAGGAAATGTGGTGTTAGTTGTATTGACAACAGTACTTGTCTCAGGGGTTGTGGTTGTGACAGGTATCACATCACTAGTGGTAGTATGAGAAGAAGTTGTGTGGAAAGGTGTAGTTGTGCCAGGAAATGTGGTGTTAGTTGTATTGACAACAGTACTTGTCTCAGGGGTTGTGGTTGTGACAGGTATCACATCACTAGTGGTAGTATGAGAAGAAGTTGTGTGGAAAGGTGTAGTTGTGCCAGGAAATGTGGTGTTAGTTGTATTGACAACAGTACTTGTCTCAGGGGTTGTGGTTGTGACAGGTATCACATCACTAGTGGTAGTATGAGAAGAAGTTGTGTGGAAAGGTGTAGTTGTGCCAGGAAATGTGGTGTTAGTTGTATTGACAACAGTACTTGTCTCAGGGGTTGTGGTTGTGACAGGTATCACATCACTAGTGGTAGTATGAGAAGAAGTTGTATGGAAAGGTGTAGTTATGTCAGGAAATGGGGTGCTAGTTGTATCAACAACAGTACTTGTCTCAGTAGCTGTGGTTGTGACAGGAAACACATCACTAGTGCTAGTAGGAGGACAGGTAGGGAAAGATGTAGTTGTGTTAGGAAGTGTGATTGGGAAAGTAGTTGTTACATCAGGTGTGGTTGTAAAAGCAGAACTGGTCACAGTTTCAGTGCTAGATTCAGATGGGTGAGGGCTTGTGGGCAATACACTGGTTGCATTTGGTGTAGGAAGTGTAGGATCTCCATAAACCCAAGTAACCTCAGTCAGCTCTTCTAGGGTCATATTCTTCCCAGTCAATTGGATTGTTAGTTTCTGCCAAGAACAAAATGATTACATAGATGTATTAGAACTTATTAAACATTATGTTGAAGACATTATTCAACTTTTACTTTAATAAAAAATAAAAATATATTTTCTTTCCCAAAAGAGTCCATGATACAAATCTTTTCAACTTATATCGGTCCCAGATTACCACAATAAGTTGTTCTCTGTGTGACTAAGTCCCAGAAATCTTTTTCTTCACATTTTCTTATGTCTAAGCCCTAATGTTCTCAAATATTTACAGTTGTGGTTAAAATTAACCTTTTCTTTTACTTTTCATTTTGCCACTGACATTTTTCTTTCTGGATAGCAGATAAGTTTCATGTCATTACTATCAATGCTAAGATAGTTCCTGGCATATAACAGGCATTGAATATCCTACCCTATAGAACTTCCCCAAATAGTACTCTGTGATTCTCTGCAGTTGGGTTAATTAATAACAATACTTTTACAGTAATTTTGAATCCAGTAATCCAAGAAACGTATTATTATATCTATGTAACAAAGAATACCACAGGGACACAAGATCTACATGTGCGCTCAGAATGGTCATTTTCCCAAATCCCAATACTAGTAGAACATTCTTTTCTCCATTTGGAAGCAGTGACTATAGCTATTTACTTCCAGTTTTCTAAACCATTCTGTTTGACTACTGCATCTAGTTATATTTAGTTCATGGTTTAAAGTTACTATTTGGATTCTAAAGTTATCATTACACTGGTTGCTATTCTATCAGTAACCCATCTTGAAAAATGTGGTTTCACTTGGCTCCAGAGCTGAGACAAAGCTGTCACTTTAATAGTCTTAATGGTCTGGTATTTTTGGCACTCTATTTTGTTAGGCAAATAAACACATCTCATATTATGAGTGAATCATATTCAAGCAATAATAGAACAGTTAAGTGCCATCTTGAAGCTTAAAAAGAACCATTAATTTTCTAAAGACTGGGAATACTGCGGGAAGGAGAACGGGATTTCACAGACATTCCTTGGCTTTGCCTCTGAGAAAAAATGATTCTATGTTTTGTTAGGTAGCCTAGGAAAACAATCTATTCAAACCTAATCCAACTCCTTAGTAAACACAACAGAGAGGATGGCATCAAGCTGCAAATCATCAATATCAGACTACAAAAGGAAGACCACCGATGTTGTCTTTTTACAACAATCCTCACAGATTTTCAGAAATATGTGCAACCCTTTGAACATGTATAACATATATAGTAGTAGCAGAGATAATTTAGTAAAATAATAATCTGAGTTCGTGATAGTATTCCTTTCAGACATACCTGTTTGTAGGGCTCACTTGTGAAATCATTCTGGATGAATTGCTCATTGTTGTAGGTACAAATGACTTGTACCACATAGGTATAGTTTAAACCCCAGATTCTAATGTATCCAATTTTCAGTGGACTTGTGTCACTCTGATACTGATTATGTAGGATCTGGATTTGCAAGGTGTTCTATAAAATTCATAAGGAGAAAATATATATAACATACACATATATGTTTCATATTACAATGTGAAAATATTTTGAATTACTCTTATTGTACTTGTTTTTGTTTCTAATTTTTATTCAATATTTCATGGAGACATAGTTCCCAAGTACCAGCCATGATAAATTTTATGATATCTGTAATGGCTAAATCTTGATTTTCACCTATAACTGGAATCAACTTAAACTCGTTGGGTACACCTGGGAAGAGTTTTTTCTTGACTGGATTATTTAAAGTGACAAAACTCGCCCTAAATCTGGACATAGATCTTCTAATGACAACCCACATAAAAAGAAAGAAGCAAGCTGTTTTCTTTTTTCTGCTTGTCTTTACTCTCTCTCTCTGGTGAATTTGTCTATGCTACACATGAGGCATTTCTTTACTGGCATTAGAGTCTACTGCTGTGAGATTCCAATATAGGCTGAAGACCAGTTGAGATATCCAGTCTCATGATGTGAACAACTTCCAGATTCTTGGTTTTCAGTCAGGAGACAGCCATTATTGAACTAGGCAGGCCACAGCCTATAAGCCACTCTAACAAATCCCCTCTATATGTATTTGTGTGTGTGTATGTGTGTGTGTATGTGTGCATGTGTGTGTGTTTATTCTATCAGTTATGTTTCTCTGCAGAATCTTAATGCAATGTCAAAGACAGGTTTATGAACTAAAAAGGTTTTGTTAATTATTCTTGGTGAATTCATACTAACTCTTATAATAAAGCATCATTATTTATGTATTTCAGATAAAATTATGATTGTAGGAAACAGAGTTATCCATTTTCAGAGAGTTAAGTGATATAGATTGGGTGGACTGAGGGTATGTTGGTATAATATAGTAGCATAGTAAACTGTCACTGAATTAAGAACGTATTCAAGGGACATAGCAAATTGTCTAAATTACAATCAAGTATTTAAGCATCAATTTGAGTTAAAATGAGATAAATTATGAGATGTTATACAAGTAAAGCAAAAATGAAAATCATAGAAAAAAATACTATGGGTGTTAAGGAAATGGAATAAAAGTCACTATGGGAATGAAGTAGACATGAAAAGCATTAATGAAGACATGGAACTCCAAAAGTCCTAGAAGGACACTTGTGTCCTCAAGCAGCGAAGATCAGACAAGTAATGAGGCCAGATGGACAATGACTAGTATAGCAGGTGCTAAAGTATACAGTGAAACAACACTGGTTAAAAACAAGGTTATTGTTGAGGCCTGCCCACGCCCTGCCACCTCAGCAGAGCTGTAGCTATTTTTTTTTTTATGCCTGTGAGCTATTCTCTACTCTTTCTGTAATGCTTGCCAGCTATTTCACATTGTTGACAGAAAGATAACTTGACTAAGAGCAGGGTCAAGCAGACAACATACCCTGTTATGTTCCATATATTCTAAGGTTTGTTTATCTTAAGAAATTCTACATCCATAAGATCTACTTATGAACAATCAGAATAAAGTTCAGTTAGGACTGTTCTATCTAGCTATCCAAAATAGCTTGAGTCAAAGCTGACCAACAGGCAGCACTTCCTGAACCTGAACCTGAACTCACTGTGGGTTTGTGGGTTTTTTTTTCCTTTATATGCTGGCTCTGAAAAATGTTCAAGTTCCAGTCTTAGTTCCTGGGGATAGGCTATAACCCTGATCAGTCAGTCAGTATTGGCATATATGCTCAATAAACTACTTTTGCTTAACTGATACTGGAGTCTGAGTGGTTTGTGTGGTGATTCCTGGACCCCAGCGGTTATGACAATTCTATGGGGGAAAAGGGAGACAGAGACAATAGAGTAAAGCTGTGTGTTGCTTGATTCTGATGATATCATCAGAAAGAGAAATAAAAATATTCCATCATGTCTTGAAAACCTAACAAAGTCAAATGTAATGACACATGACTGCAATCCCAGTCCTGCAGAAGCTAAGGTGGAGGTATCATGCTTTAAAATCCTATTTGACTACACAGAAAGTTCAAAATCAGTCTGATTGAGAAGATGGGATTCCATGTTAAAATAAATAAATAAGGAGCTAGAGATATGGCTCAGGGATTAGGAGGGCTTGCTGTCCTTCTAGAGGACACAGTTCAGTTTTCATCATCTTGCCAGGCTTAAAACCACTTATAACTACAGCTCTGAGAGATCTGGTGCCTTTCTCTGGCATTCTCAAACACACTTACACATAAATATTTTTGATTAAAAATAATATACAATAGGACATTTTGTGATTGGTTGGGCATACAGAACCAAGGTGAAAGCTACTTGGAAGAAATGTTCACACTAAAGAAATGTGAAAATGCTACATATACTCCCTCCCACCACCAAGCTGCTTTACCAGCCAAAGAGGCATTGTTAACAATCAGCCAGACCTCAGAGAAAGATAGGAGTTTCTTTTATCTCAGCCTCATCTTTAGTGTGGAAAAATCTATCAAATATCATAAAATAATTCATTATTATTACTTTAGAATAACAAGAAAATTGAACCTTAGAGTTAAGAGTTATTTAAGTGAATGCTAATGTTATAAAAAAAGAGAAAAACTAGACAGAAGTGTTTCTCTTAAAATTAATAATGAAGTTTTGCAGTGGTAGTGCATACCTTTAATCTCAGCACTTGAGAGGAAGTAGAAGGCAGATTACGAAGAGTACAAGGCCAGCCTGGTCTACAAAGAGAATTCCAGGACAGCCAAGGATACACAGAGAAATTAAAGAAACATTTTAAGGAAATATGTATCTTCAAAATTCAACACAAAATATCCCCACCAAAAGAAATAATAAAATTTTTCTAAGAAGAGGTGTCAGGCTATCTAGCAACTCTTCTGCTAGTGGAATACAATGTAAACCATGTTTTAAATTTTCTAATATATATATAATATATATTATATATATTATATATTATATATAATATATATTATATATATTACATATTATATTTATATATATTATATATAATTGTATATATATAATGTTAGAAATAACATACATATATATGTTAGAAATATATATTAAATATATATTTAAAAGAGTAAAAAGAATCAGAAGAATTGTAAAGTACATTCTTTTAACCTGGTATTTCTAAGTTAGTTCATGGTGTATTCAGTATAAGAAAACTCATGAAATGTCTTACTCTCTTTAAATTTCACATTTGAATATTTCAAATTAGGCTTCTCACATTTTCAAGTACAGAACAGCCAAAGATAGACAATAGATACCATATAGTATAATAAAAGTATCAATCATGCTTTCAATCCTGGTATTTTAAGAGACATCTAGATTAACTGTCATTCAGAGTGATCAGATCCAGGAGTCAGCACAACACATAACACAAAGAAAATACAAAGTTTTCACCTAAAAATATTCATAATTTTAAGACAGGACAGGGGAGTATTGAACAAACATCTAATATTTGAAAGCACTGTTACAATTAATTTGTGCTACAGTAGCCCATGTTTTAAGCCAATGGATAAGTGATAAGCAGATTCTGGACTTGACTTAGAATGATTTACATAATTCTCAGGAAAAGATGAATTGTTCATGGAATCATCCAACATGTTGATATATATATATTAATAGCATTGTTGCCTCTAATTATTTATTCTTCTATTATTTATTCATCAGTTTCTATGTGTTTCTTATAATGTTGCCTTTATGAAATAAATAAGATGACCTCCAGCCCCATGCCTGCTTCTGGATTTGGTTATGTATACTCGGCTAATGAGAAATTAGTCAACTTGATACAGAATGTAAGAACCTGATATTTCTACTTCTAATTTTTAAAGAAGTGATTAGTGATTTATGTATATGTATGTATGCAACTGTGTGAATTTATGTGTACTATATAGATGCAGATGCCTTCAGAGGCCCAAAAACATTTAGGGATTTTTTTTTTTTGGAACTGGAGTTACAGGTGGGTATAAACTGCCTGCTGGGAATGCTAACAACCGAACACAGCTCCTCTGAAGAAGCAGAAAGCACTTTTAACCACTGAGTCATCTTTCAAGCGCCTATGTTACAGGATATTTGATCGTTATACAGAAAAAAACCCTATTTGTTAGCAAAATGCAAAAGCTTAAATAGATATTGGGTTTGTCAGATGAAGTTTGAGTGTTTCTCTAAAAGCCTCCATAGATAAGAATGCTAAAGAATGGAAAGTTTCTGCCAATTTTAAGGCAAGTGGGAGGGGTCTTGTGTTCTTTGCTCTATGACCTGAGGCAAAATCACCTGGGTGCCCTTAAGGTGCCCGACTTTAAAGATAGAAATTGCTGGGTCCCCAGTTACTTGGCTTGGAGCACCCTCACCCACCAGGAAGGTGACAAACATGCTCAGGGTGTAGGAGAAGGAGCTTAGAGACTTCTTTTATAAGCAATTGGATCTTTGATAGGGTCACTTTCTTTTGGCTTGGAAAAAGTTTTATGGAAGGAGTTCTGGGTAAAAGGTAGGGATTTCCTCTTTGGGCTTGCAGGAACAACAAAGAAACAGCTGGCAGGACACTGGTAAAACAGTATTCTAGGAAAGAGAGCTAAGAAGTCCTCTTGGGTTTGGAGCAGTTCAAGAAAGAACTAGACTAACTTGATAGTATGACACACAGAGAAAGAGATTTCTAAAGAGCCAGCAGCTTAGTTGTAGAATCAGTTGTGTAAATAGATATTCTGTATATAGTTAAGAAAGTAAAGTTATCTCACTGTGCTAGCAACTTTTTACCTCAATTTATGTATCCTGTGACTTTGTTGGTGTATATATTAGATAATTTAAAGGTTACACCTTTAAATTCTTCACTTCTACTTCATGATATTCCACAATCATGAAAAACTCATTCTCCAACATCCCACATAATGTTATTTTAGCTCAGCTTCAGGTAAGATGAACACCAGCTATGTACATATAGTCAAGCTCATTCAACATTAGCAATAGACAGGTGGCTCTCTGCAGATACATATGACCAGCAAGTGTAGCTCAGATCATCTGAAATTTGCATATTCATGAATTCACTAAACTTTTGCTGTCAAATATTTTGCTGACAATGAGGCCATCAAGTTATTAACTATAAAATAGTATTACATAATGGATCACGTATGTAGCATTTGTACATCAAAATTTTATCACTTAGAAAACTCATCCATAGAAATAAGCTGTACATTGAAAAATCCATTCCCCTCTTCCTCTCCCAGGATAATATGAGCTCTAAAGTTTTTTTTTTTTTCAAATAATGATAGTATTCTAGATAAGTGTAAAATAGGGGCTACTTTCTTACTTATTTGATTGTCAATAACATAAATTAGGCAAGTAAAGGAAGGAAGTAATTTTTTCTTAAGATATTACGTGTACACAGCTAGTGGATGATGTCTAATTTGTAGGTAACTGGAAAAGCATCTATGAATTCAATAAGATAGTCTTACCTTTTCTGCTCTAAAGGTAGCCAAGAAATAGTTTCCTTTTTCATATGTATCTGAAAACAAAAAAGAAAAGAATAAACAGTTATCTGCTTCAGTTCTAGCAGATTATCACTTATTGAGTCCAAAATATCTTAATGGATCACAATGACCAATATATACACAATGACCAAGGTATACTTCATCTTCCTAAGAAGAAATAAGGATAATAGGCAAGCCCTGGCTAGGTTTGGTCCCTAATACTAAAGGAAAATGGAGTGCCCCCTTTCCATTTGAGGTTCTTATCTGGCATATGCTTATACAACCCAGGACCACCTGCCTAGTGACGGCATCAGCTACAATGTGCTGGACCTCCCATGTTGAGCATTTAAGAAAACATACCACAGACTTTCCTGTAAGAGAGCCTCTCAGGGCTTTTCCTTAATTGAGTTTCCCTCTTCTAAAATGTCTGTAGCTTGTGTCAACTTGACATAACTAACGAGCATGACTATTTGACAAAACAAACAAACAAACAAACAACCCAATAGCAATAACAGCAAGCAAACAAACAAGACAGGAACAGTACCAGGCATGGAAAATGACTGCTTAGAGTAGTCTAACAGGTTTCTCCAAAATATAGACTATTGCTCTACCCTTGGTTGCTTCTCAGAGGTTGAAGGTAAATTACTCTTGCTGAAGATACCACATACTTTGGACATAGGACTTAAGAGGATTGGAGCTGAATCTAACCTGAAAGTCTCCTTCTTGTGGTCTAGCCTTCATAATACCAGCAAGTATTCAGTAAACTGTCAAGGAAGGAGAACAATCCAATAGGCCTATCCAGCTGTGGCATTCAGAAATGAAACTATAACTAGCATGGTAAGATACCCCTACGGTACAATAATAACATTCATATCTTAGTGGTAACCAGCAACTATCCAATTAGACTTCAGTTCCATTCAATAGGAGGGAAGTCATAACTAGCACCAAAAACCTAGACAACTACTATGGGCTAATGAGTTCATAGATCATAGAGAAGAACCTACTACTATAACTTTACTAGACCAGTGTAAAGCAGGTGACAAAAAACAAGAACTGGCTGGTTACATGTTCACCCACACACAGGAAGCAGAGAGAGAATATGAAATGGGGTGGGGCTATAAACTTTCCCAGTTTGCCCCAGCTATATACTAGCAAGGCAGCATCCACTAAGGTTCCATAACCTTCCCAAACAGTGTCAACCAATAAGACCCAGATGCAGTGTAATTCCTAACTGCATTCTAAAACTGATCCTTATACCCACAGATACATGTAGCTCATAGCCCTCATTAAAGAAGCTTCATTTGGGGCTAGAGAGATGGCTCAGTGGTTAAGAGCACTGATTGCTCTTCCAAAGGTCCTGAGCTTAATTCCTAGCAACCACATGGTGACTCACAACCATCTGTAATAGGCATCTGATACTGTCTTCTGGTGTGTCTGAAGACAGCAACAGTATACCCACATACATTAAATAAATAAATAAATAAATAAATCTTTTTTAAAAAGAAGCTTCATTTTACAGCAAAGAGACACCATTGCAAAATAAAAGAAGATGAAAAAGACAAAGAGACAAAGAAAGAGAAAAAGAGGGGGAGGGGGAGTGGAAGGAAGAGGAGGAGGAAGAAGAAGAGGAGGAAGAGGAGGAGGAAGAGGAGGAAGAGGAGGAGGAAGAGGAGGAAGAAGAGGAAGAGGAGAAGAAGGAGGAAGAAGGACCACAAATGGTCACGATGCAGTGACTGATGGATCATGGATATCTCAACCTTAACAGATATATCTACAATACAACTTCTCAGGCAATATCTAGAAGATAGAGCAGAAAAATTATAGGAGCAGAAGATAAAAAATATCTGCTGTGAGATTGTTTGTTTCTCCTAAAAAGAAAAAGAAACTACATATGTGATACCTATAAAATATGGCTGCAAAACAAGACTTAATCATTGATAATACAATAGACTTGCTAACACAGAAAGGGAAATCTCATGAGGTTCTACCCCTAGATAAAGAAGCACATGTTACTAATGCTTACTGAGATAGGAAAAATTGGATTCTCCTAGGAATGCAACCCCTAACTGGTTATATAATAGAAAGTGGTCAGCCCTGAAATCATATACACACAAACCATGTAAAACAGATTCATTGGGTTGTGTTAATGTATTTATAAATGTGTGTGTGTGCTTGTGTGTATAACAACAATAAAAGAAAAAGAGGTCATTAATTTGAGAAGCAGTAGGGGAAGTGACGTGGGAGGGGTTAGAGGGAAGAAAAAAAGGAAAGGAATGTGATGTAATTATATATTAATTTAAAATTTTTAAATCAAGAAATGAGTATATTCATGAAAATTTCAAATAAGGTCATATATTATGGAAAATAACCTAAAATACAAACAAAGTTAATACTCAAAATGCAATTTATAACAATGAAAAATAACATCATATGAAGAGAACAATTATAGTTAGATAAACTTTAGCATATCTTCTTCACGGGATACATGGTCATGGTCATGATGCTCACAGGAGTATTTCCTAATATCCAGCTGTGTGTCTGCTATTACATTCAGTAAAAGTAAACTAGGTTTACAAATTAAATTTGCTGTGTATTCAATACATAAAATTTTAACATTTTCTTAGGTATTTAACAACAGAAAAAGACAATACAGCATTACACCTAAATATGGGCTTTTTCTAATTTTCTACCATTAAAGCTTTTGTGAGTGCTTTTAATGAGAATAAAGAAAACTAAACGGGAGAAATCTTTATATTAGTGAAGAAAATAGGCCATGATTTCAGAAAATGTTGCACTTTGCAAGATCAACATGTTCTAGTCCAGGATAGTAGTAGTAAAAGGGAGAGCATGCCAACAGCAGCGTGCCAGTATTCTTTAGAAATACCCGAGCGAGTGTTCTCATGATAATGATGGGTGCCAATGATCAGACAGAATGAGTTAAAACTGATCTTGAAGACAGAAAGCATCCTCGTGGTAGCTCTTAATTTCTGTGTCACTAAGAGTTTGGTGAATGTTGCTATGCATGAGGGAAAAGACCTGAGTAGAAGTCTGCCTCATGAGGATGACTTTATGATCAGCCTGATATTTGCACGCACAGTGTGTTATCAGAGTGGGGTGGTTGTGTGAGGATAGATCAGCCCTGAATCCATCGTGTCAGGATCATGAACTTACAAGAGTGGGGAACCAATAACTACAATAATCTGCAGTAGAGTGTATATGAGGAAGCAAAGCTTCAGAAGTTTCCCAATATTGACCTTTTGGCAGCAGCTGACACAAAGATGTGTTTTACGGTCCCACCGATATTTTGTCAGCTTCTGCGAATGATATGCAGTCTCTCTGGGGGTTTGTACTCACCAATGCTTTGTCCATCATCCCAAAACAACTGACCTCCAGCCTTCCCATCATTATCCAAAGCAACAGTCAATCCCATAAAATTTTTTCGACTATAAAAAAAAAGTCATTATTTTTTACTTGCTTATAGGTTGTAAGAACAAAGAATATCTGCTGAAAACATTTATCATCCAGAAACAAAACTCAATGTATTAAAGCTCATAAAATGACAAAAATAGAGTGAGGTAAAATATAAAAGTCGGCAAAACATTTAAAGTTCAATAAAGCATCTATCAACTTCAATTTTTAATATTCAAATATGCATACTTTCCAACACACCCACTGCAATAGTACAATAATGTGATGTGACATCGATTTCTTAGTAACAAAATCCCAGAAAACAGCTTTCAGGTGCCAGGGAATAAAACTCAAACTATTTAGAATGCCATTCACATGAGCTAACTCAACTGTTTCAATTTAACCTATCCAACTATTTTTTTTTTTACCTTTATTTCTTTAACCCATCTAGAATCTCTCCTTGTCTTCACACAGACAAATCCTATTTATGATTGAAGAGCCATCTCAGAGGGCTGTTTCAAGAAAATCATGTTTTTTTTTTTTTTTATCAAAGGCAAAAAGTAGACTGCCCTTTTGTGTGTCTGTGTGTGTGTGTGTGTGTGTGTGTGTCTGTGTGTGTGTGTCTGTCTGTGTGTTTTAATATGCTTCTTGGCATGTTTTTTTAATGACGTGTGTGTGTGTATGTGTGTGTGTGTCTGTGTGTCTGTCTGTCTGTGTGTTTTAATATGCTTCTTGGCATGTTTTCTTAATGACGTGTGTGTGTGTGTGTGTGTGTGTGTGTGTTTTGTGAAATCTCTTTTTGAGTTCACCAATGTAAACCTAGAAATGGGTACTAAATTCCTGTGTATCCACTGTGGGTGAAGGTGCTCTTTGATATTTGCATTTTCTATAATGTGGGGAAGAAAATAGGTTTGTATTCTCAAGAGAATTTTCACTACAGAAAACTGTGCTCTCAACACAAGTACACAAGTAAAAGATAACCCAAGGATTGAATTCATGAACTTGCCTTCTAAATCCTATCAGAAGGTACCCATAAATTCTAGCCAGTGAAATTCCTCTGCAATTTGGTTTCTACAGGATTTGATTATGTCTCCATATACCCTGATAAAGAGCCAAGTCATCAAACACTGCTTCCTCATACCTGTAGTAAGTGTTCATGCCAGGCTCTTGCCAAGGCAGGATGTAGCCTCCTCTGATATGAAGGTTGATGTGGTCCAGAGGAGCCGGCAGTGTTATCCACTCACCTGCTGAATTGTTGCCAGATCCCTAAAAGGAAGCATATAGATAAGAAATGATGAAAGGTCAATCAATTAAATGAGTTATATATTTTACTAGAAATTCTTTCTTACTAAGAGAGCATGTTGGAAGATCAACAAAGTACTGTAAACATGAGAAAAAAATCTATTTTCATTATTTCTTAAACCTTTGAAATCCTAATGTTTTCTGCATATGTTTAGAAAAGGTGTAAGGTAGATAATGGGAGATCTAGGGTTCACATGTTTCCTATGTCTTTATTTAGATCCCCATTTATATAGCTCTGACTATGGCTAGAAAGACTGGAAATTATTCCTTTCTGGTTTGAGAAGTTAGGAAAAAAGTTTTAACCACCTCTCTAGCCTATACAACGCCATTTGGTTCTTCCTAAAAACAATTCAACTCACCGTGCTATGGTCATACCAATGGGCTCTGGGGAAATAAGCCCTGGTCTCAAATGTGTTCTGAAACATAAAATCAGTGTCAGTGTATTACAATGAAAATCTAACCGAAAAGCAATATTGATCTTTAAAATACTTTTTATAGAATTAAAACTAAGATGAAACATTATTAGAGATGTCATGAGTTTGAAAAATCTTAATGAATATGCTCTGAAAATTCCTCTTTAAATATACAAAAAATTTTAATTAAATAAGTTATAAAATGATATTAGATCATAGAATTCAAAAATAAAAAAATCAGTTTTGAAAAGTAATATAAATGTCTTGAGGTTATATATCTCCTTTTGATGTTCTAAAAAGTTATTTGAAAAGAATAAGGAAAGCAAGACATGAAAATATATAAAATGCTTTTATGTCTAAAGATAGTGAGATGTCTCAGTGGGTAGAGACATTTTCCAGCAACCTGGAAAACTTGAGTTTGATCCCTGGAGGGCACCTGGTAGAAGGAGAAAACTGATTCCTGAAACTTGTCTTCTAATATCTGTACATGTGCACACACAGAGAAGTTCAATATATATATATACACATACACACACACACACACACACACACACACACACACACACATATATATATATATATATATATATATATATAATGTTTTTTTTCCTGTGGCTTTGGATCATGTGACTGGAAAGCATATGGCCTATGCTGAGAAACTCACACTTTCCAAAACAGGGCTGATCAGGATGGCTGGGCCCAGCATGAACTGGCGGTCTATATCCCATGTTGTATTGTCTTCTGTGAACCTGAAAAACCCAATATGATTAAGCTCATCCCTGTAACACAAACTGTTATTTACGAACGTGCCCAGACCCACTTCTTGAGGAGAGGCAACACTCACTCATGGAGAAGTGGCCGGATGACAGTGCTGCCCTCTGTGTGAGCTTTGTGCATCAGAGTATACAGATATGGCAACAGGGAGTATCTGGTCCTCAACACTTTCCTTGAGTACTCTTCAAAAGTTGAATTCCAGGCCACAGGGTCTTGTCTCTAAAGAGGGAGTGGGAATGTAACAACAGGTAAGATCTTCACTACATCCCAAGGATCTCAAAAGAGAATGGCTGGACACTTACTCCATGTGTAAGCCACATGTTACTTCTCTTGTCATTTCTAGCTTACTCCTCTCTGCTTCCTTGGCCACCTATAAAACTAATGTAAATACTGTTCCTCTTTTTCACCTATTCTGAGGTGACTAAGACAACTTTCTTAGTTAAGGGGATAACATTTGAAATGTAAATAGATAAAATAAATAATAATAATAAGACAATGTAGCTTTGCTCTGTGTGTGTGTGTGCATGTGTGTGTGTGTGTGTGTGTGTGTGTGTGTGAAGTCTTATAAAAAGGCCCCTAAGCAACACTGATTTATTTATTGTTTGAGTAAAATACCAACTCGATTTTTCTTTCAAACAAGGTAGCACATTATATTGTAGTTCAATGTAGGAGCTTGAAAATATTTTTTCTTGACAATTATGCCTGCAAGAAGTAAGGAAAAATATACTATTAAGATTTATTCATAACCTTGGAGTTCTGAACTTTGTGTATACCCAAAACATATCCATGGTGGTCAGGAAATAAGAATGACACACTTGTTATTAGCAGTCTTTATAGTCTCCACCCAGCAGTTACGTAGCAACAGCTAGATAGGCCTGGTTTACTATAAAAGGGGCTGTTTGGCCTCTCCTCCACTCTCTTACTTTCTTATTCTCTCTGAATACCTAACCCCTTCCCTCCCCTTCCCCCTCCCTCCTTTCTCTCCATGTGTTCCTGACCATCCTCTCCTCTTTCTCTCTTTTTACTTCTCTTCCTCCTCCTCCCTCTCTCTTCTTCTTCTTCTCCTTCTCCTTCTCCTTCTCCTTCTCCTTCTCCTTCTCCTTCTTTATTCTTATTCTTTTTCTTCTCCTCTCCCCTAGCTCTGTTTTTCTCTGCCTTTACTCCCTCTCATCCCTTCTAAACTCCACACCAGGCACTATAAAACATACCCTCTTTCTTTTTATAAAACACAAAACTTGTAAATTTGAAATCAGCTGTGATTTGATTTTTGTATAATACATATGCAGCATGAACAATGGCTGCCTCACCCTTGTTCCAGCTGTGTTGTGGTTCCTGGAAAATGGATAAAAGGCTCCCAGTTGCATCCAGCGGATGCACATCTCATACTCAGCATCTCCAAAGAACCCACAAATGTCTGCTCCTGTCTAAAAGGAATCAAAATCAGAATATCCACTAGGCATTCTTTCAAGACAGACACACATACACTGAAATCCCAATGAGGTGCAATGGTCCCATTATGACTTACATAAGGTATTCCAAAGAGACTGAACTCCATCATGCCTGCAATGAAATAAAATGGCCATGTTAAATGAAGACAGATTTTGGGTATGAGAGAGAAAGTTCAACCTGAGTTTTTCTTTACTTCATTAACAGCTCTGGGCAGTTCCTGATGAACACCCTGTGACAGAGCATTCAAGTTCAATTGCCTTTACTGCCAAACTAAACATACAAGGCATATTCAAATCATACACAGGACAGTTCCACTCCCACCACCAGCAAAGGCCCCTGGGCACAGCCCACACACCAATGATGGATTTCCCCAGCTGGTCCCAGGCAGCTGTGTTGTCTCCCAGCCAGTGTCCTCCCCAGCGTCCAGAGGAGGGGAATGTGGAGCGGGTGATGACGATCCCTCTCTCTCCTGTCACCTCCTGCACAGCTCTGGTTGAGGAAACAAGGAGGTGGATTTGAAGATTACAGCCATGGAATTTCACTGCAGAGTATGCTGTGTGCATGAGGCATAAAGCAGTTGCACTAAGGGTCAGAGAAGTTTTTCCAGAAGTGAAGATAGGTGCCACAAGGAAGCTCCCAGCAGGGTGCAAGGGTCTCATTCTTGAAAGGCCCAATTAACTGGTTATGTAAAGGTCAGTGGAGTAAGTGGTAAAGCAAGTGTCTACAGAACAAATCCTATACTCCAGGAACACATGAATTCATTCCACGTCTATCATTACACAATCCCCTCTTTTTTTTTTTTTTTTTTTTTGCTCTTATTACTGTTAAGAAACCCATCACAGGAAGCTACCAAGGATCATTTAAAGAATAAGGAGATAGGCGCCTGGGATCCAAATGTAGAAAGTGGGAGTGGTTCTGGTGTTAAGGTCCTGTTCCCCAGTTAGTTCTACATGCTACATCTCAACAATGGCATATATGCTTCTGAGTATTATTAACATATTCTGTTAGAATTTCTTCTAGGCTCAACCTCACCCTTATCTGACAACAGCCAGCTCTGCCTGGCTTACTATAAAAGGGGCTGTTTTCCCTCCTCAATCTCTTACTCTCTTACTCTCTACCACTTTTCTCCCTGACCACTTCCCCTTCCCCCCTCTTCATGTATTCCTGGCCAGCCTCTTCCATTTTCTTCTTCCTCTTCTTCTTCTTCTTCTTCTTCTTCTTCTTCTTCTTCTTCTTCTTCTTCTTCTTCTTCTTCTTCTTCTTCTTCTTCTTCTTCTTTCTCTCTCTCTCTCTCTCTCTCTCTCTCTCTCTCTCTCTCTCTCTCTCCCCCCCTCTCTCTCTCTTCTCCTTTCCCATCTCCACTTCCCATGCCCTATGTAAACTCCGTTCCATATTATATCCATAAGATGGCTGGGACCTCAGGGGGAAAGGATGCCCCAGCAATGGGCCTGCAGAGGCACTCCCCCTCACCTCACCATACCTGGCTCTACCAATACACACCCTGGCTTTTTCTTTCATTTTTTATAAAATACAACACTGTTATATGTCGAAAAGCAGAGTATGCTTTGCACACACAGAAAAACATGTAAAATATCTTTAGACAGTTATATAAATATGGTTTTTATATAGGTACCCATAGTCGGGTTTAAAAAAAACTGCATGAAAGAAAAATCAGTGAAACAAAGAAGGACTCTAGTATGTTTTTAACATAAATGTTTGCTAAAGACAGCATCAGATAAGTGGACAGAGATGAATGCTTCCTTATTGAAAGCTAACACTCAGATGCTGAAAGGAGGAAATATTTTCACAAAAAAAATAAAAGTTCATATGCACATCATGGCATATGCATGACTGTATTCTCTGTCTCTCTCTCTGTCTCTGTCTGTCTGTCTGTCTGTCTCTCTCTCTCTCTCTCTCTCTCTCACACACACACACACACACACGCACACATGCACACACACACACACACACACCAATTAATTTAATTTAAAAAAAAACAAGTAAAACATGATTCTTGCCTTTAGTAGAGGGTATGCAGGAGAGAGTCACCAAGCTATGTGTCATTCTATAAGGAAAACAGGTAAGAGAATGGAGTGGATAGAAGAGATGGGTCAGTCTAAAACGTTTTCATGAAAGGAGTAGATTTAATCTGGGCTTACTGTATTTTCTTAGAGGTCATTCCAGGCAAAGTCAGGATAGTAAGCATGAATGGCTAATAATGCAGGAAGCATCAAAGTATATTGGAAGCATGGAAGTTTAAAAGTATAGTTTTTTAACTTATTAAAGGACGATGTGTATATATACATATTCATACATGGATTTGACAGTTTGAGGCGGCTGTGGGTCTGAGTCAGCAGGAGCACTTCGTACTCACAAAATGGTAAAAAGAAGACATTCTGCTAAGTGCTCACAGCACTCCAAGCATTTCTGGGTTCATTTTGTCGTGTAATGGCAATGATAACCCAGGAGATGCTGAGGTCTTGGCTAACTAGGAAATGGCATTAAGACTATGTCCCACCAATCTAAAACCAAGGGCCAAATTCTATAGCAATACAACAAACAAATGGCAAGGAAACAAAAGCAATTCATAGAGGAAGAAGTTTCCCTGAAAGATCATTTGTACATTGTCCTTCCCCTAGGGAGGAGATGGAGTGACTGAGATGTATGTCAGATGAGGTTTCCCTGAGGAGAGAAACAGGGTTGGCAAGGAGAAGTTTCAGAAAGAAACTAAAGCAAAGATCCCATGAAGGTCTTCTGTGTGTTGCAGTCTGAGTTCTTCAAATCCCCTCTCTGATAAGAGAAAACCCTGCCTTTCTAAGACCCCTCAACTGTTGCTTCTGTGAAGTTCTCCTGGATTGGTTCAGTTGGCCACTTTTCATCTTGCATGCTTGGTTCTTGCAGAGGAGGGGCTCCTTAACAGATTACCTCTTACTCTTTCTCATATAGTATGAGGTAAGATTACACTGGAGGATATAAAACACCTGGTTTCTTATTTCCTAGGAAGAGCTGGTTGTTTTCATCAAAAATCGGTTTTTGCTTGGTCAGAGTGCAAGAAACATTAAATGCTTTTCTATAGAACACTGTAAACTTGGAGTTTAAGATAAGGAATTCAACTTCCTGACCTTGTAAAACCTTTATGCAACGCACACCAGTGAGAATGGCTAAGATCAAAAACTCAGGTGACAGTAGATGCTGGCCAGGATGTGGAGAAAGAGGAACACTCCTCCATTGTTGGTAGGATAGTAAGCTGGTACAACCACTCTAGAAATCAGTCTGTCGGTTCCTCAGAAAATTGGACATAGTATTACCTGAGGACCCAGCTATAGCACTCCTGGGCATATACCCAGAAGATACTCCAACATATAACAAGGACATATGTTCCACTATGTTTATGGCAGCCTTGTTTATAATAGCCAGAAGCTGGAAAGAACCCAGATGCCCTTCAACAGAGGAATGGATACAGAAAATGTGGTACATTAACACAATGGAGTATTACTCAGCTGTTAAAAACAATGAATTCATGAAATTCTTAGGCAAATGGATGGAACTAGAAAATATCATCCTGAGTGAGGTAACCCAGTCACAAAAGAACACACATGGTATTTACTCACTGATAAGTGGATATTAGCCCAAAAGCTTAGAATACCCAAGATACAATTCACAGACCACATGAAGCTCAAGAAGAAGGAAGACTAAAGTGTGAGTGCTTTTGTCCTTCTTAGAAGGGGGAACAAATTACTCATAGGAGCAAATATGGAAATAAAGTGTGGAGCAGAGACTGAAGGAAAGGCCATCCAGAGACTGCTCCACCTAGGGATCCATCTCATATACAGTCACCAAACCTAGACACTATTGTGGATGCCAAAAAGAGCATGCTGACAGGAGCCTGATATAGCTGTCTCCTGAGAGGCTATGCCAGAGCCTGACAAATACAGAGGTAGATGCTCACAGCCAACCATTGCACTCAGCACAGGGTCCCCAATGGAGGAGTTACAGAAAGGACTGAAGGAGCTGAAGGGGAATGCAACCCCATATCAACCAGACCCCCCAGAGCTCCCAGAGACTAAACCACCAACCAGAAAACACACGTGGGGAGAACCCATGGCTCCAGCTGCATATGTAGCAGAGGATGGCCTTGTTGGATATCAGTGGGGGAGAGGCCCTTGATCCTGTGAAGGCTTGATGCCCTGGTGAAGGGGGAATTCAAGGATAGGAAGGTGGGACTGTGTGGGTTCTGTGGAGGAACACCCTCATAGAAGCAGGAGGAGGGGGATGGTATAGGGGAGTTCTGGGGGTGAAAACCAGGAAAGGGGATAACATTTGAAGTGTAAATAAAAAGAACTGTCCAAGAAAAATAGAAAAAAATAAAAAAAAAACCTTTATGCAAAAGTTTAACACACCCCCCCCCCAGTAAAACTTTTGTTGACACAAAGACTCCACTGCATTCTTGGAAATTAATGACAAGATAGACCACCTCTTTCCTTCATTTCCTATGGGCTACATTTTTTTTTAATTGGCCAATCATGAAAGACTGAGGTTCAACAGTACCCAATGAGGGAAATCATAGCCAACACCTGAATCAGAATAAAAAACCAAGTGTACTTTCTGCCTGTCAGTTCCAAAGGAAACTCCAATTTCTCAAACTCCAAATGGCAGTCCAGCTGTCCAGAAACGAATTCAACATGGACCTTAGAAAGATTTCTGGCAGTTAGATAAAAGCCAGAATTTCTTAGGAACTGTGAAACTGGTTCCCTTCTACCAAGAGCAGTCATTTCCTTTCTGGTAAAGGGACAAAGGGACATATAGCTCCCCCATTAACAAACACCTGTGGTGCCTCTCAGCATATCAATGCTAGCCCCCAGACTCCCTCTGCCCCCCTCACACATGTGTTATGTATTTCAACCCCCCATGCCTGTCTCCTGCTCTCCTGCAGTGACTCATCTCTCTTGTAACCAAGCTTTTCTCACTCCTCTCTCACCTTCTCACCTCTCAGGTTATGTCCTGTTACCTCCACTATTCTCCCTCACCTCTCTAGTCTAGGTCATATCCAATCTGCTTTTCTGTCTGCTGCTCTGTACTCTTCCAGATGCCTCTGGTTGTTCTCTCTCATATTTACAAACAAACAAACAAACAAGAGCATCCCTTCTCTTAACCACATTATGGAGCAGCCACCCCAAGTATAGCCTCTGGGTCAAGAGTAAAGTTATACACCATCAATAGGACAAAACAGCAACCAACAGATTGGGAAAAGATCATTACCAATCCTACATCTGATACAGGGCTAATATCCAATAAATACAAAGAACTCAAGAAATTAGACTCCAGATAATCAAATAACCCTATTAAAAATTGGGTACAGAGCTAAGCAAGAAATTCTCACCTGAGGAAACTCGAATGGCCAAGAAGAACCTTAAGAAATGTTGAACATTCTTAGTCATCAGGGAAATGCAAATCAAAACAACCCTGAGATACCACCTCACACAAGTCAGAATGGCTAAGATCAAAAACTCAGGTGACAGCAGATGCTGGCCAGGATGTGGAGAAAGAGGAACACTCCTTCATTGTTGGTGTGATTGCAAGCTGGTACAACCACTCTGGAAATCAGTCTGGTGGTTCCTCAGAAAATTGTACATAGCATTACCTGAGGACCCAGCTATACCACTCTTGGGCATATACCCAGAAGATGCTCCAAATATATAACAAGGACATATGCTCCACTATGTTCATAGCAGCCATATTTATAATAGCCAGAAGCTGGAAAGAACCCAGATATCCTCCAACAAAGGAATGGATACAAAAAAATGTGGTACATTTACACAATGGAGTACTACTCAGCTATTAAAAACAATGAATTCATGAAATTCTTAGGCAAATGGATGGAACTAGAAAATATTTTCCTGAGTGAGGTAACCCAATCACAAAAGAACACACATGGTATTTACTCACTGATAAGTGGATATTAGCCCAAAAGCTTGAAATAGTCAAGATTCAACTCACAGACCACAAGAAGCTTATGAAGAAAGAAGACAAAGTGTGGGTGCCTAGGTCCTTCTTAGAAGAAGTAACAAGATACTCAAGGGAGCAAATATGAAGATGAAGTGTGGGACAGAAACTGAAGGAGGGGCCATCTGGAGACCACTCCACCTAGGTATCCATCCCAGGTGCAGTCACCAAAAGTGTGGATGTCAGAAAGTGCATGCTGACAAGAGCCTGATATAGCTGTCTCCTTAGAGGTCTGCCAGAGTCTGACATATTTAGAGGCAGATGCTCACAGCTAACCATAGAACTGATCATGGTATTCTCAATGGAGAAGTTATAGAGAAGACTGAAGGAGCTGAAAGGGTTAGCGGCCCCATGAGGAGAGCAACAATACCAACCAACCAGAGCTCCCCAGGGTCTAAACCACCAGCCTGGGAGCACATAGGGAAGGATCCATGACTCCATCTGTATATGTAGGGGAGGATGGCCTTGTTGGGCATAGGTGGGAGAGGAGATCCTTGGTCCCATGAAGGCTGGACACCGAGTGGGGGGTGAATTCGAGGGTGTGGAGGTGAGAGTGGGGGGGGGTTAGGTTGGGGCACATCCTTATAGAAGCAAGAGGAAGGGGCATGGAATAGGGGGCTCCTGGGGGGATGGTGTAAGGGGATAAAGTCTGAAATGTAAATATAATATCCAGTTCAAAAATAAATTAAAAAGAAGCTAAAAAAAAAAGGAATAAAGTTATGCCATGTCCAAATGCTTCAGTTGAAGGGTTAGTGTGGTGTTTCTTTTTGACCCCGAACTTTATATCTGACAAGTGGAAAGTAGACCCATGTAAACAGGGTGACATCATGAAAGAGCAGCTGAAAAATAAAAAAGAGTAGAAAAATGAACAAGAGTGTTGCTAGAAAACATGGTATCAGTTAGTGTGCATCTCCTTGCCTGTGGATAGCTCATGGCAAATACCCTAAATTCCTCTAAGTCCAAGAAATAGGAAGAAACGACAGAGGACATGGAGACACTGAATGAAAATGATCGTAGGAGTGGAAAATACCTCTCAATCCTGTAAAACAAAAACCTGAACAATCCGGATTATGGCTCTGGGAGGTAGGATTATGCTGTCATTGTTGCACTTAAAGCTCAGGGGAGTTTTCTACACAAAAGAAGATCTTAATGACTTTTTTTTTTATTTTGATAAGAGAATGTTTACAGAAAAGTCTGCCTTAAACAACAGTCAAAAAGTGAAAGAGGGTATCTGTCAGCTTTTTTTCCAAATAAAATAAATATGTAGGCAGAACAGATGAAAGAAACCATTTCAGAACTCAGAAGCCACCAGTCAATAAAATACCAAAAATCATCTTCCCAAGAAAAACTATTAAATCTTTTCCAGACAGTGAGGCTTGTAGTCCTCTCTCTTAAGACTACTCCCACCTCAGACCATTCCTCAGTACCCCCACAGAAACCCAAAGCCAGCAGTTGTTAATCTCACAGGGCAAGAATAAGACCACTACCAAAATTTTGAGTTAAATTTGGAGCAAGCTTTAATTAAATACTGGCCAGGATAATAGGCTTTGGCCAGGTCCACTTTACATTCCCTCCAAAATGGCCACCAGCTATGTTGTTCAGATGCTTATGAAGCAAACTCACAAGATTATCTACTTGCATCCAATGGTGGCAAGCATATATCCTGACATATTTCCTGCCTACCTACCTCCTGCCTAAGTGAGATCAATCACCTCCAGTGTTGTTGGATCAACCAAATATTTTTAGGGACATGAGAACAGGTGGCTTATATCTAATATGAACAACAGCCTTCAGCATCTCAGGGAGTAGACATCCATGGGCGATGGGCTCACAGTTTGGAGGCATTTTTATTTTATAGATCTCTTAGACACAGCAATTAAAACTTCAAATAACTTTGGTCTTCACATAAATTCACAGTAAACTAGGACATCTGAACTCCTTTTCAGTTTTGTTAAAATTATTTTTCTCTAAGCCATTAAATAGTCTATTCTAACTTAGTTCTCCAGATAATGTCTATTTGGAGGGCTGCTTGTCTATGTGCAAACCACAGATCAGGACCAAGAAAAAATCCCCACCTGTAGAGAATTAGTTTCCAAAACTTCATCACTGTGCTGGAAACATCATGGGTGCTAAGGATGTGATTTCACTCGGGGCAAAAGATTTGGCTCAGATTTTAAAAGTAATTCCTAGAGGATTAGAACCATAGTAACCTTTGCAAAAGGAAATCATATTCCGGGGCGTCTTAAACACTGAGCATGCCCAGGCTTCAGTACATTCCCAGAGAAGAGCCATGAACAAAGTCCCAGAAGCTTTGTTAAAGTGCAGACAGAAGCCAGAAAAGAAGGTAAGGTCTCCTAAATTTGCATTCACTTCACCTTGGCAAAAGTAAAGAACTTAGAGACCAGGCATTCAGTATAGCTGAAGCAGGCATAAGACAGGCAACTCCCATACTCTAGGCCTTTGGACTGACTTTTCTTAGAGTGTTCTTTAAAAACAACAAAAACAAAAACTGACATTAAGAATTCTTTTTCTGCCCCTTTGAGACGTAAATCGTCTTTTAAAAGCTGATGCTGTGAGATTTAGAATCAGGAATGTCTTCCCCAAGACCAGAACAGTATCTATTTGAAAGGCAATCACTAGGGAAGGTAGTGGGCCTCACCCCCTCAGACTCTAAAGGGAATGAGAGGGCAGCCTTCAAAAAAGCTACAAAGACCAGAAAAAGTACTTCTTCCTTAAAGCTAGGCTAATTAGCAAACACAGGTCACACACACACACACACACACACACACACACACACACACACACCTTATCCCCACCCAGCTCTCAAACCCTCCCCAGATCTTTGTTTCAATGTTCATACTAGAATTTGGTCTTTTCTGTTGCAGGATCTTTCAATCAATCTTTCCCTTTTTTCATCACCTTTGCTAAGTGAGAATTTAATTGAGAAACTCTCTGACCAGTGATTGATTTTACTAGCCTGTAGATATCTAAAGAAGAGGGGTGGCGGGAGTATGATGAGACAGAAGAAAAAAAGGGAAAAGAATGGGAGGGGAAGGCGGGAAACTAATGGCTGCAGAGAAAAGTTGCTATTCAATTAAGAACAAAAACAACAGCTCACTCTATGGATAGCGGAAGAGATATTACATATCACTGAAAATGTTCAATTTTCAAAACTAACAGTAACAACAAAAAAAACCCTCAAAAATGAAAACAAAAATGTATTATACACCAAAAAAAATCTAGTCAATAGAAATGTTGCAGAAGGGACTCAGTAGGGAAGGGGATTAAACAAGATACTATAAATATGTTCAATAAAAACTAAAAGAACATCAAAGGTAGACTCTGATGTGGATATCAGGAAGTGCATGCTGACAGGTGCCTGAAGCTGTCTCCTTTGAGGTCTGCCAGATTCTGACATATTCAGAGGCAGATGCTCACAGCTAACCATTGAACTGATCATTGGATTCCCAATGGAGGAGTTAGAGAAAGAAGGAACTGAAAGGGTTAGCGGCCCCATAAGGAGAGCAACAATACCAACCAACCAGAGCTCCCCAGAGTCTAAACCACCAGCCTGGGAGCACATAGGGAGGGACCCATGACTCCATCTGTATATGTAGGGGGGGATGGCCTTGTCGGGCATAGGTGGGAGAGGAGATCCTTGGTCCCATGAAGGCTGGACACCAAGTGGGGGGGGTGGGGAATGTGAGGGTGTGGAGGTGGGAGTGGGGGGTAGGTAAGGGCATATCCTCATAGAAGCATGAGGAGGGGGAAATGGGATAGGAGGTTCCTGGGTGGTGGGGGGAATGGAGTAAGGGGATAAAATCTGAAATGTAAATATAATATCCAATTTTTAAAAAGAGAGAAAAAAAGAAAAAACTAAAACAAAGCATGTCTTATTAAAGTAAAAATATGATCCGTTCTATTATTAAATGAATAACGAGGCAGGATGGAAAATGAGGAACTTAGACGGACAGTGGAAGGGAAAGAACTTAGATGAAAGTAAAGACTTCCAGATCAATTAATAAAATTTGCTATTATAGTGGCCTCTATCAAGAAAATATTCCTTTTATATAGAGGTATTTTAAATAAGAATATAACATAGCAATGAGCCATGTTAACACATTAACTTCTGAATACCTAATTGTTTCCCCTTATGTGAACCTGAAATATCTAGGAATCTCACAAACAAGATTATAAACTATGCTTACAGTGAAAATATATCCTAATTCTCTGTGCCAGTCTTTATCTTTGCCAACAGTAACAAAAGCATACTCACTCATAGGTGGGTCTAGTCTGGGACCACCCATATAAGCTGTGTACATTATAGTGCTGCACCCGGGAGCCATCTGGAAGGATCTGCTCACTCTCCATGCACAGAGTCTTGCTGCTCAGGCCCACATTCCTGGCTTCCAAATCTGAGGAGGAAATAATGAGTTATTTCCTACACATCTTGATTTATATGTTCGCATGTCTATTATAACAGGTCTAAATTGAATGAGTTTTTTAATGTAGAAAAGCAACATCCTGTGATTTCATAATTAATTAAGGCTAAAAAGAACATGTAGGCTGGATGAAGTATCCTCTTACTTTAATTCAAACTTAATGTGCCAGCTCAGTCTACCATGACAAACTCCTTTGATGTTAACTCTTTTTCTTCCACTAGATGGTGATGTTCTCAAGGGAATAAATAGATCTTGCTCAAATCAATTCTGTATTGATGTGTCTAAATCTTTCTGGCTTGTCAGCATTTGCCTAATAAATATAGAGGAAGAAGTGGATGGATGAATAAATGGATGGATAGATAGATAGATAGATAGATAGATAGATAGATAGATAGATAGATAGATACATGACCAATAAGATAGACATTAAGAACTCTGGATTCTAGTTGCAGATAGAGTGCTTTTAAGAACTTTATTCCTCGAGCTTCTTTGTGACTCAGTATATTGAGATGTCTTGGACCAAAGCCTTTTACTCCTTATTCTGGTACAGTGAGCACCAAAAAGAATGTTAAAGTGTCAGGACATAGGTAGAGAGTTTAGGAACTAAACTAATGAGAAAACCCTTCATGTTGGGGCAAGTGGGTTTATATGCATAGAGGGGTATATTTAAAACATGGGCAATAAATTTGTAGCCATCCATACAAT
Source organism: Arvicanthis niloticus (assembly GCF_011762505.2). Taxonomy (NCBI): domain Eukaryota; kingdom Metazoa; phylum Chordata; class Mammalia; order Rodentia; family Muridae; genus Arvicanthis; species Arvicanthis niloticus. The sequence goes on from NC_047672.1 coordinate 22,758,257, forward strand.
CAAGTATATTGCTCAGTTTCTTTTATAACACATCATGTCATTGTTTTTGTATCTAATTACTAACTTACTAAATTGCATATATTCAAAGTTATTCTATTTGTGGATTTTATGTCATGGTGAAAGAATGTTTGCTCTTCCCCTTTCCCATCCAAAAAGTTGTGGCTTTATATAAGACTACAAAGAAAGAGAATCTTAAGCAGGAAAGAAATCATACCTGGCATATAGGGTGGTTTATTGAGAATTTCATTGCGGCAGCCCCAGACAGCTCCATCCACAAAGTTTGAAGGCTCATTCATATCCTGAAGCAAGTAGACAAAGAAACATTCTGTCATATAAGGGGCAGCATATCATTTCTAAATATAACACTAACCTCAAAGAAATGACTAGATTGTGTAATCCTGGTTTTTAACCTTGTCATGGATTAAACTGAAATTAAAAAAACCCACATCAGCTTAGTGGAGTAGAGCAGTAAATTTTCCAGTATACTTTTTCAATCCTAGGGAGGTTATGTCCTAGCAAAAACATTGAGATAACATTGGACCCTGAACTTAATGAAATATCTTAATTTATACTCCTACTCAACAGGCCTGCTTTTATTTTTCTATTCATAAACTACTTACTTTGTCTCTATAGCCAGTGGCTATTATAATCTTCCTCTGCCTTTTCTTATAGCCCTAGGCTTGCTATGATTCTGCTACTGGCATAGGCTGGAAAATACTCTAAGTAGTTGTAATAACTCAGAAGCAATGTTTGAAATGAAACCTTTCATTGAGGAATGTATAGTTCAGTTGCAAGGAGTAGAAGCCCTGAGGGAGTGTTCATTGTCTGTCAATAGAATAAAAATAAAATCAGTCTATCTTAAAGAAGAATATAGGCAATGATAACATTTGCGACTAACTATGCATTGTTTTGGGTTACCCAACAACAGTTTCCTTTCTTCTAGAACAGTAGTTTACAACCTGGGGTTTGAACAATCCTTTCCCAGGGGTCACCTAAGACCATTGGAAAACATGAATTATTTTTATTTTAATTCATAGCAGTAGCAAGATTATAGTTATAAAGTAGCTGTGAAAATAATTTTATGGTTTGGGCCACCACAGCATGAGGAACTGTATTAAAGGGTCACAGCATTAGGAAGGTTAAGAACCACTGTGTTAGAGCAAAAATCTCATAATTCTCTTCTTCAAACCTGCTTACATTTCTTTACTTTCTGACTTATCTGTTTGAATTAATTTGTGTTCTTCCACAAGTTTACAGTATGCTTGTCTGTCCTGAAAGTTCAGTAGCCAGTGAGGCCACAAAGCAGCCACAGGGCTCAAGTTTCTCTTTGTGCAACTGTGAGCTTCTTTTACTCTGATCTAGCATCTAATAGCACCTCAGATCTGGCTTAGAATTTGCTTAGGATTTCAGGAGTGTAGATGTGGGAGGGGAAAGCATTACAGGAATGAATAAATTCCACCCCTAGAAAGATACAAATGGAGGAGCCCTCACAGACATCTCCCAGAGGCAACCCATCAATCCCCAAATTGATGCCTTGTCCATTCCCAGGTCTGCCCTGTCTTGCAGGATGCACTTGCAGGCTTTGGAGTGACTTTGTCCACTGGGAAGCAAAGTCAAGAGACTGACCAATTGGAAATAAAATATGCCACAATGTTCCTCCTTGTTGCCCATGCATTGGCATTCCTGTTGCCCATGTGTTAGCATCTCGAACAGCTGGCACACCTCCTCAGTGGACTCCTCTACCAGACATATCCCTGGGCAGGACCACAATAATTCTGCTACTCCTGGTCCAAAAAACTAAATTACCTTCCTTTCAGTTATCCAGTCCTAGCTCTGCTAGTTTGTAAAGAGCCTCCTTGAGTTCTGACTGCTTATGTGTTCAAAGAATTAAAGGTGCACTTACAATCCACAGTCCATCAAACTTCAAACTCTTCTGTGGCTCCCGAGGATTTGAATACAGCTCTTTTATCTCTTTCTTCCACCATTCAGCTGTGCTTGTACGCAGGAAATCAGGAAAAGCAACATAGGCCCTGTATAGCTGTAAGAGCAACACACTCTTTTATGGGAAAAATCTACCCCTATCCTGGAAGGAGAATACTTAAGACAAAAGAGGAAATGGGCAAGCATTTAGGCCTGTCCAGTCTCTGATCTAACATTAGTGTTTTTGCCTCTGTTGCTTCAGAGTTTAGAATGGACACAAAGATGGAGGGAGATGGGAGGAAGCCCTCTAAAAACACCTTTAAAGCATAGGACTTATATTAGGATTTGACATTAACCACGGACAATAGAAAACTAATAGTATCTAAACAGTTGAATTGTAAAGACGTCTGGGATTCTTTTAGATTGGCCAAACTAAAGAGGACCTGCCTGTTATCCCAGGAAAAAATGAACTGCATGGTAACTAAGTGTGTAGGCTTGATGGAAAAGAAGGCATAAAACCAAGGACTTTCCTTCTTTCAGCCTGAAAGCTTTTGGTCCTCAAGGAATTCATCAGCAAACATCTGATTGTAATAGTTTAGTACCTGGGAATATATTCTAGACTTTGGTTCATTATTTTCTAGCATCATTATATTTGAATCGCAAACTATTGAACATGTAAGTGATTCATGGGATTTCATGATAATTTTCTTTCTATATCCTTCCATTTTGGTTGGCTGTCAGGTCTTTCATTCAAGCCCTTCCTTCTGTTAAAACTGACCACAAGGCAAGCAGACTCAAGCTAAAGCTACTTAACCAAAAAGTGGAGGCTACTCATCCACTAAGAGAAAACACAAACATTCAGATGTTTAGTGTGATGTTAAAAAAAAAAAGAAATCTCTGTTCAACTTCACCTTAAGTTGAGTCTCATGGTCAAGGGTTCCATCCACATTTACGTTGGGCAACTCTGCCCACACCTAGACAAATAAGAAAAATCAAAACCTTTAAATCACTGAACACAGACCATGGGGTGTATTGCATGCAAAGCTCTAGAGGGAGGCAACTCTATACATGCCTCAACCTTTGTCATAAATTAAGCTGTAAAATCTGAATATACAGAATTCACCAGAGTGCCCTGAATTATTCCATACATTTTCATCTTTTAAATTTTGAACTCAAATAACTAACTTCATTTTAAGTGTATCTTCTGCACAATAATATTTCAAATGGCTACATGGCTCCTGTTTTATTTCATTTTTACCTATAAAAACTTTTCTTTACAAATAAATGTGAAATATGATGCTAAAGAAATGACTGATTGACATTTTGGCTTGCTTCCTGACCAAGGCTGGGCCCCTCATAAATTTCTGTCTCATCACATACTCCTCCATATAAACTTCTCAATCCTTTAAGCTTGTTCTCAATATTTTCAAGCTGTGTCAATACTTGCTGAGTAGTATATGTAGCATTAACAATCTGTAGTACTAATCAATTTTATTTGTAATTAGCAGTAATATATATATATATATATATATATATATATATATATATATATGGATAAATCACCAGAGTACATTTATTGAACACTTAATATCTAACCCTCTTCCAGTATCTATATATTCTGAGATTTCAACAGGAAATACTGTTGGTTTCCTTAGTGTTCAGAGAATTCTTACATAATTTGTATACAATATTTTTTGAGGGCAATGGTACTTCCTGTAACACAGTTAAATCAGTTACTAAGCACTTTCAAAGAGGACAGTTGTGACAGCGCATATGAGTTCCAATGTGTTTGGTGAGAAGTTAGCATTCAAAATGAAACCACATGCCTAGGGCAATAGACCAGAGTATGATAGATTTAGGAAAGGAATTTGAATCTAAGAGATTCCTGGGTTCCAGGAATCTGCATAAATTACCATTGATATCATCCATATGGGAATGAGGATTGAAGACAGGAAAAAATCAAAGCAACAAGATAAAGACTTAGGGTATTTTTTGTTTTAAGTATTATTGTTCAAAAGTGAACAATTATTTTAAATTTATGTGGTAGAGACACAGATCTCAGAGTCCTAATGAATTATTAATTTTGGTTTTAAACCAAAATTATTTTTTGGTTTTAAAAATGTTCATGTCAAATATTAATGGTGGGAATATCAGATTATTTGTAAGCAATGACCTTATCCCATATTTTAGAAAATTTCATCCATAACTTTGGGTCTAATGCTTGCTTGCTTTCTGCAGCATCAGAAAGATTGCTTCTTGTTTTGTAATGTGTTCATTACCCAGCATATACTTACGGAATTTATAGGAACATACAGTAAGGTGGAGAATATAGTTATCTTTCTCAAGTCTTACCTTGCCCCAGACAATGTCATTAGAATCAGGCCATTTGATGAATACATTGTTTTCCTGTCCTCGAGTGAATGTGAGATAGTGTGTCTCATTGCCAGAAATGGCCGGATCCTGTGGTAAGAGTTTTAAAAGAAAAATTATGAATGAAATATCTCCAAGAAACTTCCACACTGAAAACTGACAATTCATAGTGCAGAAAGAATTAGTCATCCAAGAAGTAATATTAAATATTGTTTTAAAAAAGTAGATGTCCATTACCAAAATGGACATTACATGCTACAGTACATTACCAAAACCAATGAAGTACACTGTTAAAGGTACCTAAAAGAAAATACATAATTCTTAATAACAATCTCTTTCAAAGAGAATAAAAATCTAGTCAATAAATGAAATTTCCTCTACTATAGAAAGTACCTATGCAGAGGTGTAGCTTATAAAATGGGGAGGAGATTTTCAGAAACTAAGAACATGACAAGAGTGATTTTTTTCCCAATCACACAGAGATCCATTCAAAAAGAAAGATGGGCAGGAGACAAAAAGAATTAAAACAATATCAACCTACTGGAACTCTCAGAGCTCCCAGGGACTAAACCACCAATCAAAGTGTACACATGAATGGACCCATGGCTCCAGCTGCATATGTAGTAGGGGATTGCCATATCTGGCATCAATGGGAGGGTAAGCCCTTGGTCCTGTGAAGGCTCGCTGCCCCATTGTAGGAGAATGCTAGGATGGTGAAATGGGAGTGAGTTGGTGGGTGGGGGAAGCACCCTCATAGAAGCAGGGGGCAGGGGGATGGGATAAGGGGTTTGCAGAGTGGAAACTGGGAAGGGAGATAACACTTGAAATATAAATAAATAAAATAACCATTAAAAAAGAAAATACTGATGGTTAGTCATAAATTTTGTATGGTTATATTTGGAAAACAGCTTCCAAAGGTAAGCCAGAGGAGGAAGACTAATATTACCTTCAAGAGGAGGGGCTATGAACTACATTGCCACTGTGTAATAGCAATACCACTCAGGGAAGCAAAAAAATCTATGACCCAACTTACAACTAAAGTAGCTATCCCCACCTACTGCATCTCACTCATACTGACTCGGCTCATCTCTATATTATGCTGGTTTAAAATTGTCAAGCAAAACATCAATGACTGAAATTATATTTTAATACTTATTTCTTGATTGTCTTACTCCACTAGAATAAGTGATTTCTTAAGAAAAGAATGCTATCTTATTTAATAATCCACCCTCTCCCTACAGCTCTACAATAATGAACTTCAAACACCAACATTCAACAAATACATCAATTGACAAATGAACAAAAGCCATACTCTAATTTTGGAAGCTAAAAGACTCATTTCCTGATAATTAAGCACACTTGCATTCTGGATCTGTTTTTGAGTTCAATGAAACACCAGTAAAGTCCTGAGATTCATAACTTCTAAGGATGATACCAATATGGATATTGTTGGCGGTCAAGTGCTTTTGAGATTTTATTTTAATTACATTTCTTCCTTCCCATTCCTCCCTCCAGACCCTCCCCAGGGAACACATCTATGAAATGCTCCACATTCAAGGTTCAGGGAATATTGCAGAAGAGTAGTTGGAGAGACCTTAAGAACTAGAGAATCCTGAGCTTCACTATGAGATCCTGTCTCCCAGTAACGGCAGAAGCTACACCCATAAAACTTCACCAATATAAACACCCACCCAAATATGAACTGAACAAGGAGGAGAACAACGAACATGCCAAACTGCACAGGGACAAGCCCAAGACAGTTGTTAGCATCCCTTCTTCCCTGGGAAGAGAGGAGACTGAGACACAGCAGGATCTCCGAGGCACAGCCAGAAGCAGTGCAGAATTCTGCTTGCTGTATGCAGTGTTTCTTTCCACAGTTCTTATTTTAGCAAGAGCAAAATATCAGTAAGTGACATTCCAGAGGCACAAAGATATATATTAAAAACAAAAACAAAAATATTTTACCTCTTTAAGGTAGCTTTGACTTTTCTTTTCTTCTTTATTTATTTGCTTAAAAATTTTAATATATATATATGTGTGTGTGTATGTGTGTATACACATACACATGCACATACACATACACACACACACACACACACACACACACACACACACACACACACACACACACACACACATATACATACATATATATATATGGGGTTACAGGCAATTTCCAAATCTACAGGGTTTCTTGTACCCATCACCCACTTTCTCCCAGTGGAATTATTTTGGAACCATGAACACAGAAAGTCTGTTATAATACCCACCAGAATGAGAATGAATCTCATGCCATTTGTCTTCATTTGATTAATCAAGACACTGAGATTTTGAAAGCTGGGACTGAGGGTGAAGTCCAACTTCCGGTCCATGTAATCAATGTCTACATGCTGTACATCCTACAGGAAGCAAAAGGAAAGATGCTCAGAGTCCTACAGTAGATATTCTGCAGGTCTGGTAGGTGCTCTGCAGGCTCTACCCCTGTTTCCTGAGCCAGCCTGGGTTCCTTGTAAATTTCAACTTCTAATATACTCCTTTGTACAGACTTTTCATTTCCACATGCTGAAATTGCTCTCTGATTCCTGCTCACATATCACTTGTCCACATTCATTAACTGCTTCTTCAACTACCATTCCCCTTTTCCTTCCCTTCCCTCAATTCCTCTCCTTCCAAACCTTCTAATCTCAAACATGGTGAGCCCATTAAAGTGCTGATTGAAATGTTCAAGGGTAGATAGCAAACATCCATTAAATAACAGATTACAGATCTGATTATTTGTTTGTTTGTCTGATTGTGTGAGTGTGTGGTTGTCTGTACAGTGAATCTCACTGAATTTATTCACTATGGAAGAATCTTATTTTATAGCTGCCTCTATACAGCCTCATAAGAAGTTTCTGCACTTGAAACTCACCAACACTGGGGTATTGAACAATAGGGAAAGTAGTTAATATTTAAATGAAAAAAGAAAGCAAACTACTTCATTTTAGACTGAAGTGATAATCACCCGCACTGCCTTATGACTCTAGATGAAACTCATTTGGAGAAGCATAGACTGGTAGAAAAGCCAAAACTAAGACAAGAATGAGCCAGTGAATTAATAGCATTGATGGTGTGGGTAAGTTAATGTATGGGTTTTGTTCATCTTGAAATTTTCTTGCATTTTTCTTATCTCTGTCTAACAAGTATATCATAAAATTTATATAAAAAGAGAAAAGCACAAAGTGTCAAATTATCTTTAATGAAATGATTACCTTATTCTCATTTTATAATACTTAATTTCCCTCCAAAGTCTGAGCAGATATCTAAAGCCAAGAAAGAATGCTAGAAAACTGATAATTATACAAAGATAAAGTATCACACATGTTTGTTTGCTTGTTGATAGCCCCTAACTACTTTCTCAGAATTTAATTGGGGAATTAGATTATAAGATATGCATACATGTTTCAAAGAAAGCAATGTCTAGATCTGTGACTGCTTCCTTCTTACTCTCACCTCTCTAAAATATTTCCAATGGCAGACAATGAATGCTAGTATCCTGCATCTATCCCAATGCCTACTGAAGGGTACATATAAAACTCTTATTCATGAATCTTGCAAGTGAAGGTTTATCATACAAAGAGGTACCATACAATATATACAATTGTAAAATATTCTATAAAAGACTATCTCCACAGCTACATTTCTTATACTAAAGTAACCACAGCTTTAATTTTTATGTAACTATTTTTGTTATACAATTAAAATAAAAACCAGAGGCAGAGGGAGAGGTTCATACATAAGGAATCTGTGCTGTGACCATTGCAGAATACAAATTGCCAATTTCAGTATCACTTTTGTATCCATAGCGACTCAGCTGGAAACCTAAGGCCCAGTATGGAGTCATGGCTGGCCGGCCAATCAACTGTAATAAAAATAAAATATCAATTACCACCATTTTGTCCTTAAATGCTGTGTACTTTCACTTAATCACCATGCCACACCCCACAATTATTTTGAAAAGTTTATATTGGTTTAAAATATTCTAAGTGAAATAAATAGAACCTACTAGATTTTATAAGGAAGAAGCTTGATCAATTCTACTGAGTTCTGAGAACTCTCACTCAGGATAAATAAGGAAATCAAGTGTAGAACAGCCAAGGAGGTGAAACACTATATTTAAGGTTTCCTCACAGTGGTAAGCCATTACTCCAGAAACCCGAGACCTCTGTAATGATTCTTTATTACAGACTCTACAATAGAATGCTGAACAAGTGGTCAAGAGAGAGATGGGTTCTTAATATGGTGTCAGTACCTCATAGCACTAAAGTCTAGTGTTTCAGCTTGAGTTAACATATGAATGAGATCTTCAAAGCCACTGCCTAGCAGAAATATGGAGAACTCTTTGAAAAACTGTTTTAGATTTCAAGAATACCAATCCTTTCATGGAAGCACCCATGAGTACAGTGAGCAAAAGAATCTTATGTTAGTGCTAAGAACATGATATCAATATGCAACGAGTACATAATGGATTGTCAGTGGATAGACATGTTTCCAACCTGGGTGTATTGCTGAGTTACAAGTTCAGGTGTTGGCCCCAAAACCATATAGAAGTCTAGAATCCCTCCTGTGGTACGGTATGTCAGGGCAGGGGTGGGCTGGAGCGTCACATCTATACACATTGGAAAAAAATCAAATTGGTAATGAGCTATAAGTCATGCAGATAGAGAATCTATACTAAAATTGGCTATTTCATCCTCACTACTTTATATCAATCTCTTCTGGAAAAAAACTCTTCTCTTAGGTAATAGGATTGATGTAGATTCCATATGCCTAAAATAAAATACACAGCATCAAACAGTATATGTTACCCTGTGAAAAGGGAAGCTAAAGTCTCACAAAAAAGGGGAGCTATAGATAGCCAAAATTTTACATTTACTATATGGTCTGGAGTATTTAATAAATCTTGAATTAATGGATGAATGAATGAAAGCCAGTGTATTTTCCTTGCCCTTGAATATCCCTACTTCTAGTAAAGTCCTTGACTCCATTAGCGTGGTCACAGTTGTATATGGTGGCATATGAGTATGCATCTTTGTCTTACCCATGGCATTGCTGTTCAACAGGAGCACTCCATGGGCATTACTATCCTCTTCCAATGCCATATAATAAGGGTGAACACCATAGGAATTTTTCTTGTACTGTAAGAAAGAACAACAGTGTAGAGAGACTATCTTGTGTATTGTATGGATGCACCACTTGTCAATTAAAAAAACTATGGCCTATAGGAAAGGATAGAATAGAAAGTGGAACATCAAGGAGACAGAAAGAATTCTGGGATAGAGCCAGATACAGAAGATGCCCCCTAGGAAGATGTGACAAGATGGATGCATGGTACCTGAGCACAGATAACCAGCCACATAGCAGAATGAAGGTTAAAATAAATGAGTTATTTTAACTTATGATCTAGTCAGAGAAGAGCCTAGGTATATGGCTAAAGTACTTAAAATATATTTCGAGTCTGAGTCTTTTCTGGAAGCATGGAGCTGGGGGGAAGAACCAGACCTAACTTCTACACAATAGGGTAACTACAAATAGAAACTCCAATAAATTATATCCATATCACAAAGCAAACAATGAAATCATACTGACTGAACTCACCTTTCATGCTCTTCACAAAGCCTTGTTTGACCTTGTCTTCTATCCTGAGCAAAAATGTGTGAGATCTGTATTCTGTGTCCCTTTTGCAATTACGTAAATCTATCTTAGCTTTGATTACAGAAATAGACACTGTCTCCTTAAATTTTCAGTTGAGCACTTACTGTATGTTTTTTTGTAAAATAAAACTTGTGTTCCACAGAAGTAGAGAAATTAAATGTTTTGCAAGCAAAAGAACATGATACACACCCTTGTGCATTTGAGAGTATAATTGGTTAGTTCGAGGAGAAGCTGATGGAGATAGAATTTTTTACAAATTTGAATAAGAATCTGAGTAAGTTTAGATAAAGAGTACATGATTGCTAACTTTATTCATGTCCTTACCGATGGTGGCTCATCCCTAGCAAACATTCCCCATGTGTTCCAACTCATATTCCTTCTGAAAGAGGAATATTCTGTTTCCCCAAAGCCATAGATGTACTGAGAGGGAAGACGAGTTGACATGGAAAGAAACATCTCACTGAAGGTGAAGCCAGGGAGTTGAGAATCCCAACTGCAATACAAAAAAACAGACTTTTATGGTAAGCTAACGACCACAGGCCAGAGAAACACACGATACACATTTGGAAGCCTCCAATTATCTAGATCCAGGTTCAAATGCTGTGAAATGACCATAACATAACCGTGGCCATAATTAAACTTCATATTTCCACAGCTGCATTTATATTCTTTGATTTGCAAGAGAGTCCCTTTTCTGGGTCATGGGTTCACTGAGAGGAAAGACCATGTCTCATTTATCCTTCTATGACCAGTCCTTAAAGCCTGGTATGTCACCTCATAGGAACATATCAATGAGGTCTCCAAAACTCCCATGTGATAGAAAAATTTGAAACTGTTAAAACTATTTGATATTACAAGAAATTTCCTGAAGACAGAAACAGAGAATACTGGTTACACAGTCAAATCAACAAAAGCCCCACACAGGAAAATACATGCCCATGACAGTGACAATTCCTAATGGGACAGAGAAGTTCTCAGTCAAAATTCAGACCTTCAACAGTAGGATAAGACCTGGTAGATGGCTTCATTGATGACTGACAACCCTTGCATACTTAATGCCATGGAAGGAGTTGTCTGTGATAAGAATAGGAACAAAAACTCTAAGAAGCCGTTCCTCTCTTGCTATGAACCTCTGTTCCTCTCTTGCCTCCTCAGTTGTCCTTAACAATGCTTAATTGAGAGCAGATTCATGGCTTATTAAATCTGTTGTGCTTACTAAATAGTTTTTTTTGTTCTCATTATTACAATAAACCACATGTTTTCTTTTTTCTGATATCAAATCACACATCTTTTTAAATCTTTCATTACTTTTTCTGAGTTAATGACGTGTAGAAAAATAAATTTCCTAGAGAATCAAGAGAAATTCATATTGACTTCACCAAACATGGTCATAATTATATGTTGTCTCAGGGATTAGGGGTTTTCCTTCAGTAATTAAAATCATTGTAATTAGATCTACAGTTTGTTTTATTAGAGACAAATAAACAGAGCTTACATTACAGTACCGGAGCTTTTACGTTGAATTTGGAGTCCAAATGGGTTGGTCTTAACACTTACATCATACAGGCAGTTCTCAGAGGAGCCAAGTGGTGAAGAGGGGATGTTCAGAGGTACTGGGACCTCATACCTTTTGTTACTGGTACTGTAAATCTGGGAAGGGGGAAACAAGGAGTTTTAACAGAATCTTTCAGGAATGCTGATACATGTTAACAGTGCCCACTAAAGAAACTACTAAAACTGTTGGGAGTAAATTAGAATCTCTTCTGTCTATTTCCCACAAAGCAGACTCGTGATTCTCAGGGAGATAGGTTTTAATGACATGTGTGATGTAGAATACTGATCACAACAGAAGACACAAAACTGTGGTGGATTTAAGTTCATATTCTGACTGTATACCTCTTTCTGACCTTTACTTCTCAAAGGCTCCGCTTCGGTATCTGTAAGATAGGGAATTGCATTAATCATCTGTCTGTCTGTCTGTCTGTCTGTTCATTTGTGAGAGCCTCAGTGTACCTTTGACTGGCCTGAAACTTGCTATTCAGACCAATAGATCAATCTCCATAGATTGATCTATTGCCTCTTTCTCTGCCTCTTGAGTATTGGGATTAAAGGCATATATTTCCATGCTGGGCCATTAACAGTCTTTCAATGATCTCATCTGTACAAAGCCTTGAATCAAAAATGTCCGTGTTAAGAACACAATGCTCTTGTGGTACTCCTAACAGTGAGTGAGAACTGTCTCTGACTCTTTAGCCTGCTTTGGGACCTTTCCCTCCTACTGGGTCACTTCATCGTCCAGCCTTGATATTAGGGGTTGTGCCTAGACTTATTATAACTTGTTATGCCATATCTGCTTGATATCCCTGGGAAGCCTGCTCTCTTTTGAAGAGAAACAGAGGAGGAGAAGGAGTGGATATGGAGGAGACAGGAGGTGGAAGGAAGGACTGGGAGGAGAGAAGGGTGGGGAAACTACAATTGGGGGATATAATACATGAGAGAAGGGTTACAAAAGGAAAAGAATCAGCAACTGTTATGTGAGGGTTACCTTGACCTGTAGCATATTTTCTGTATGGTAAGTCACACTCAGTTTAAGAGAGCTGATCTTTCCAGAAAGAGGATCAGAGACAACTTTTGGAGCTGTTGCTGCCCGGGCAGATGTTGAGTTTTCTAAGAGGGTCAGGTCCATGGTGATGCCTGTGGGCTGGTACTGAATGTTACTGGCAGCATACTGGGGAATGGTGTCATAGAAACAAGTAGGCACTCCAGGAGTAGTTGTATGCTGGAATAGTAGGAAGAATTCTTGGTGAACTTCTATACTACAATTTTGAGACTCTAACTACTGAAAGAGTCAGTTAACATGGAGTAAACTTCAAAAAAAGTGGGTTAAATTGCTCCCCCCAAAAGTGATAAGTTTTAAGCCCTAGTAGTGTGCATTTGACATGTTAGGGATAATATCATTGCAGATTATCAATCTGATATGAAGTCATTAAGATGTGCTTTAATTCAATATGATTAGTATATTTATTAGGAGGGGGAATTCAGACACATGCAAACACATACTCAAGAAAATGCCATAGTTAAAGCAGTGGTTAGAATGACAATAAGTTTTTATATACAGTGTATCTGAAAGAAACATATATTCATCGCCTATCACATGGAGTTCACATGATGCATATCAGCACGCTCTTAGAATGACCATCAAGTCATTAACCTCTTCAAAGTGCTTTCCAGCTGTCCAGCTACCTGCTATAAGTATTTTACAGCTTCCTGGTCATTGTGGTCATTACCTCCCAGAGGCATCCCCGCTGTTTGCAGCTTTCCTCTGATACTGCAGGATCCTCAGGGAAGCAGTTAAACTTCTCCAGGTCACTGACTACAAGATTCCACTCAATGGAGAATTCTTGTCCCAGTTTCAGTCCTGTGAGGTTATTAATGATCAACACCTAGGGAAAGAGAAGACTCCAGTGACAAACCAGGTTACTGGTGGCTATGGAGATACTGTCCTTGGATGATGGTGGGGAAGTTAGGACTAATCTCATTCTTTAATATCACCTAGAATACTTGGAACTTGCTTGATTCCTAACCTTTTGGAGCCACCATGAATGTATGTAATGTGGAGCCAGATCACAGCATATCTATCAGGCTTGTTATCCTTTTGGTATGATGCTTGTTAATGAGACTAATGATGACAGTAATCAATAGGTCAGATTTATTGAGCATCTATTGCATAGAAGCCAACCAGTGTAACAATCAGATTACACACTATGTGTGTTAATTCTCTAGAGTGACCCAGTCCTATGAGTATTGTGGTTGTCTCCGTGATAGAGATTTAATAGCATTTCTAAGCTCTTACAATGGGGAGACGATAACCAGTGTCAGTACCTAATTGTGCTTAGTCCTATAAGTTTTGTTCTTACCATGTGCTATTTTTATTTTCTGGTGGAAGACAGCTTACCTAAGAAATAATGAACTTCTCGGGAAATAAATGAGAAAGCCAATAACTATAATCTTCTATATTAGTTCATCAAGTAAGGGAATCATGAAATGATAACCAAGTCAGAGCATAGTTTATGTTTTCTCCTACTTATATTTTATGTGAGAGCATGAAAAAAGCTTATAGCAACTGCAGCAAGGAAAAATATCAACTGCATCTCAAGGGTGGCTCTAACTTCAATAAAAGACAAACTGCAAATATGCCAGACCCTCATTTTTACCATCCCACCAGAAGCCATCTTATCTAGTTTTAAATTAGCAAAAAGGAACTTCTCATAGCTCACTAATTCTTGCTATCTTCTCTAAAGTTCCAATGCCAATAAGAGAAAGGATTCGTAGTAGCATGCACACATTTCTTCTATGATATGATGGATGTCCCAAGAAGAAAATTGTCTCTGTGAATATCCAAACCCAGAAATGCAAAGGAAGGAAAACTATCAGAATCCCAGGACAAGGCTTTCAGCCGGAGTCCTGCAGATAGAATGATCTCTCACCTTTGCTGAAGCATTGTAGTTGCAGCTTGAAATGGGGATTTTATTGTTATTCAATAAAACCTTACAATCAGTTGGTTCTTTGTCCATCCCCAAGATTCTGATGTCTGTAAACATGATGTCATTGGGATCCACATAATCATTATTGACAATTTTTGCCTGTAAAAGATTCTGGGAAGAGGGAAAAAGTCATTTTAGAGATTGGATTATACGCATTCAGCATCTCCTGAAATCCATGATGCTTCCTTATTCTCTATTTTTGTCTTCTAAGTTGATTTTCTTTCCTAAGTTGATCAGTGACTACCCCGAGAGCAGGTGTTGACTCAGACAGCAACACTTTCTTCTTTTGGTTAAGTGGATTTTTTTTTTATTTTATTTGCTCAGAAAATATTATTTCAATTTATAGAAAGTTTCAGTAGTTACAAAGCAAAGAATGAGACCCAAGCTCATACAAAACTCAAGTGGCACAGACAGACAGACAGACAGACACACACACACACACACAGAGAGAGAGAGAGAGAGAGAGAGAGAGAGAGAGAGAGAGAGGTAGACATGCTCTGCAGTAATTTTTTATTTTTATTTTATTGTTAACAATAAAAGCTAAATTTTATGAGTGCTTAATATATGTCAGACACTATGCTAATTATCTTACATATATTATTCCATCTGGATGACTTCCTAAGCTATGAGGTTGAAATCTTCATTTTTTAAAAGATGAAGGTACTAATTCATAGATAAATTAAATGACTTATTTATAAAAACAGAGCTAAAAGTAGCAAAGTTGAGCTAAACCCAGGAGTAAATGGGACTGCACACTGAGGGAAAGTAGCACATTTAGCTAACTAAAAGGAATACAGTTCCATACAGAAAGGCCCCAGTGGTATTTGAAAGAATTTCAAAAACAATATAGTAGAAGAAGGAGCTATTTCAAAAAGGTGCTGGGCTATTAAGACCTATATAGGCAAACAGTTGAACTTTGACTTAAGAATGACATATATTAATTAGTTAAAATTTGTCATAAATAATAAAATTGATATAGATAGAAATGCTTGAACTTTTTTGGAAAAAATTAAACATCATAGAACACTAAGGTTCTACGGCCAGGTAGAGTTCTTAGACATGACAACAAAAAGCAGGGTCCAGCATAGAAAATAATAATAAATTAAGCATACCCAAATTTTAATATTTGCTTAATAAAAGTCTTTAAGAAGAAAAGAAACACTTATATACAGAAGAAAATATTTGCAAGTCACATATTTAATGAAGTATAGATATTAAAAGTGAGCTGTCAACCAATGTCAAAAACCATCTAGTCAGAACATAGACAAAGATGTGATATTTCATGCAACATAATATAAAAAATAGATAGATGCAAAGAGTTCAATATGATTAGACATTGAAGAAATAACAAAACAAGTGAAAATCACAAGAAAATGTCACATATAATGGGTAAAATGAAAAACACTGAAAGCTTCAAATGCAAGTAATTATGTAGTAATTATGTGTAAGCAGTATCACTTATACATTAGTGGTTAAAATATAAAA
The DNA here is from genome assembly GCF_011762505.2 of Arvicanthis niloticus. Taxonomy (NCBI): domain Eukaryota; kingdom Metazoa; phylum Chordata; class Mammalia; order Rodentia; family Muridae; genus Arvicanthis; species Arvicanthis niloticus. The sequence goes on from NC_047672.1 coordinate 22,774,270, forward strand.
TAGACAGCCACTCTGGAAGACAGTCTGATGTTTCTTACATTATAACATTATAATTTAAGACTTAGGCATGAATTTTAGGGAAATAAAAACACATTTGAACACCAAAACCTCAAAACAAAAGAGACTAAGGAAAATGATATATATGTTCTATGAACATAGTACTTACAGATGTAACAGAGAAATCATAGAGAATGTACTTTTTTTCAGACACTGTGCCTGAAAGAGATGAAGTAATGTGTAATTGCTATTACTGTGGGAAACAATGAAATTATGGAATTGTATCCTCCTTATTTAAATTCTGTATACAGTTCAGCTCAACCAAAAGCCCACTTGTGCCAATCTCTGTAAAGCCTCAGTACACTTTCTCTGACGTCTCATGGCACTCTACAACTCCACTTGCTGGCATTTAAACTATTTTAAGGTTCCTTATGGTTCTCTATCTTTTTGGACTGTAAACTTGCCAAGTTTATGGCATACTCTTCTCTGTGTGCTTTTCATGCATCGTAATAATAGGCACTAAATATTTATAAATTCTAATTATATTCATCCTAAAAGCTTCTCTGTTGTAGTCATATCACATTTTGCAAATGTGGAAAACAAAAGACCTACATCACAAGTATCTTTCTTAGTGGTAACTGAAAGAGTGTCTTGCTAAGCTAATAACAAAAAGGTATTGCTTGATGTTAATGATGATATGCAGGAAAAATCAAATTCAATATTCTTTATACTTTGGCCATGTCAAAAATACATAGGTTTTACATGTGAATTCTATTTTAATTCATAGTCCTTAGATAATGGAACTTAGAATGAGTTTTAATTTTCCAGGCTACTAAAATTTTTGTTAAGACTGAAATATATTCATGATAATGAATTTGGTGCCTCACTGCAAAGCCTTTGGCGATGAATTTTTACTAAGAGCCACCACTATGACCAATGGGAAAGTATACCTTTAGACACACCATCATCCCAGAACAGTTGGCCCTTTGCTTCTCGCTTATAATCCAAGGCAATGGTGAGTCCCAAGGGATTCTTCCGACTAAGGAAAAACAATTCCAAATTTTAGACAATGATCAAAGGTAGAAACATGAATTTGTCCCTTGATGAATCTACCCCTTGATGCCTAGGAATGTGTCCTCCAGAGTCTATCCCAGAAATTGAGTAGATGTTAGCATTTTGTGAAAACATGGGTATGAAAAAGTAGCAGAATATTGAAAAGAGAGAGTTAAGAACAATGATGGGATGAGTTGGGTTTGTGATCATTTTAACAATGCTGATTGTACCCTGTGACAGGCACTCCCGTGAATGTGCTCCAGATACTGTCCTTTATATTAATTCATTTAACCATCACAAAGGTGTTAAAAGATCAGGCCATCATCCTCTCCAGTTTATCAATAACAAGTATGAACACAGAGACATTGTCCAATGATAACTTATGTAGGATGTTGTCATGCCAGAGTCTGAACTGAAATTCTCCAAAATCTGAGCCCTGAAACTCCAGACTATATTGCCCTTTGCCTTCTACTAAATTCTTCTCATGTATTGTGGGATATACCTTAAAATAATGTCTGTCCATAGGAAAATTCTCATGAGGATTATTTTGACTGTTCCTATCACTGGGTTTACCAAATAGGCAAAATTTAAAAAAAAAAAAAAATGAAAAAGTGAGACTATGTTTATCCCTTTGAAGACAATTTGGTGCCAACCTTGAATGGAGAAGATCACTGAGAGTAGTGGTATTTCATTTGGCTCATGTACTCTTGGTCCTTGCTTGTCTCCCCCATTAAGCCACACTGAGTTTCAGAGTAGTAATAAGATACTGCAGCTTACCTGGACTCTGTGGTTGTGTTTGGCTTCTGGGTGGGAAATATGTAACCACCTCGAAGGTGAAGTCCTATCTTGTCACCTGGTAGTGGCATGTCTATAAATTGTTTCCTCGGTTGGATAGCCAGTCCCTAAGCAACAAAAGAAAAACAGACCAGATAGGAGACTGCAGCCAGAAAAAACCCTAAAGATCCTCTCGTCCGTCAACTTTACTTTACAGACAAGAAGATGCAGATCTCCAAAGTGAGGTGATTTCCCTCAAGGTACATGTGTAGTAGAGAGCAGAGCTGAGACAACAACCTAACCACCTTGTCTGCCTCACCATACTGTATAATATAGTTTGCATCTTGGCTGTCCCCTCTAGTTTTGTGTTAAAGGGCTGGTCTCTGACTCAATGGTATTGAGAGCTGTTAGAAACTTCAAGGATGGGGCTTATCATGAGCTTTGGAGTTATTAGAAGTGTATGTTTAGTGGGAATTGTAAGGCCTTGCTCTCTTCCTTTGACTGTCTGTCACTTTCTTCTGATGAGATTTTGTTGCTTCTCATGATTTCATCAAATAGACTGCCACCAGCCAAAAGCAATAGAACCAAAGACTAGATAGAGCTTTGGAAATTGAAAGCAAAAATATAAAGAACCATTTTCCTTATAACCTTGTTATCCTTGGATATTTGTTATAATAACAGAAAATTGACTGACTTATTTGGATTTCAACACTGAGACATTTGGATTTCTCACAGACAACAGTTATTAAAGTGATTAGTCTCAATTATCAACATAGCAATCAAATTAAGATGACTGAAACAGTGAAATTCTGGAAACCTATTGCAGATATTAGAAATGTCTTCTGCTGTGACATGAATGCCAATGTCCCTCTAAAGTTCATATGTTGGAACCTAATACTGTATGTGATACTATGAAGAAATGATTCTGCTGGACAAGTGATTGAGTCATGTAAGCTCATTGAGAAGCTATCATTGGTGGAGTTGAGAAGAACTTGATCTTGGACTTTATAGCCTTCAAAAAACTGTGGACAATAAAGTTTTGTTGTCTATAAATTATGAAGTATAAGGGTTTTTATTATACAATCCTGAATGGACTATGATGTCTCAAAACATTATCCATAATCAACTGATTGTAAAGCCTTCTGTTATCCCACCATAAAATCCCAAGCCTTCTATTTTAGATTTTTCTCTGCTAAAAAACACATCACTTACCGTCTCATAGTCATACCAGATGGCATCTGGGATATAGGCTTTCACTTGTTCCTTGCCCTGAGAAAATAAAGTTAGTAAACAATATTAGGGCATGCACACACACACACACACACGCACACACACACACACCTCTTTATAGTTTAAAAATAATCACCTCCACATCGTTGCCCTGGCTATCTGAATAATCCTAAGAGCCATTAGAGATCCTCCTATTATACCAGTAAAGCACATGAACCCAGAAAGGCCAAACAGTTTATTAAAAGCCATGCTGTACCTAGAAACAATGTTCATTTTGTTTCTGTTTTCATGCATTTTCTAGAAGAGTTTCATTCTCAGAGTTTCACTGTCCATTAGTCTAGAGTAGACTAAGCCAACCATATCTACAGGGAAGCAAAGTCACTTTTTGATTAGATATAATTGTGATATCACCAGCTCAAAGAGCTTTTGTTATCTATCTTTTTTTTCTGGCTTGTTATCTTAGCAATGTTTTTAGACAAGATAATCAGTATAATAACAATTTTTCCCCAACACCTTGCTTTTTGCCCTTGCACATGTTTGTATCTTCTTATATTCTACTTCCCTCCATTACTCCTTTGCATACCTATTCTGTCTTCCCAACCCAACCCCTCAGGATGAGAAGACATCTAGACATTCAGCACACATACACAGACCTATACACACCAAGGCATAAGTCCATGTCATTGCATGGACACATGCCTAAGAACACAGATTTAAAGATAATTTTACAGCACAGTAACTGTTTTAGTTGATGCATCATTGGAACCAAGAATTCTTATTTTCCAAACACTCATACTTGTTCTCATTTATATTTATATTTAGACTTAAGTACAATCATTATACTCAGCATCTAGATTAGTCAGCTAAAAAGCTCTGAGGACAACTGTAATTTTTCCCATCCCATTATTCAAGTTACAAACCTACTTCATACAACACAGGTGTGATGAGGAGTCCGGGCCCCCATAAGAACTGCTCATGCACGGCCCATGTTGCTGGGTCCTGGTAGAATCTATAAAACATAGAGCACACTCAGATCAAGTGAATGCAATTTCCAAAAGGAAGCAGCCACCCATCACATGTCTTAATGAACCTTGCTACACTAACAAGGTAAAGGTAATTTTTGATCTGAAGGGGAGGCCTTTGTCTAGAAACTCACTCATGTACCAGGGGTCTTGCTACTGTCTCTCCCAGTGTGTGAGCTCTATAGAAGAGGGTATACAGATAGGGCAGTAAGGTATATCGGATGTTCAAATAATGTCTTGATGATTCCAATACCAGAGAGTTAGGGCCAAAAGCAGCTGGGTCCTGGTCCTAGAAGGAAATGAAAGCAATTAGTGAATATTTCTATAGTGATGCAGAATTTTCTCATATAAACACAACCGTGTTCTTTGGTTTGGAGAAGGATGAAATATTTTCAGAATGCACTTGTTTACTTTGTTTTATGGCTGAAAAAATAGGCTGAAAATATCAAAGATAACATGACTTCTCCAATGATGTGCAAGCAAGAAGTAGTTTTCATTTCACCCAGGCTTCTGAGGCCAGAATATAGCAGTCTTGGGTGACAGGAAGATACCTCAAGGGTTTCAGTGGATGTAAAGAAGCCAACAGAGATCAACTTTCTTCAGAGACACTCCAATATATATCTGAGAAATTTTATATTTCACTTTGGAGATAACAATAATAATCATTTGATTTAAACTTAGTTTTACACTTTTTAAAAATCTATTTACTTTTGTTGCATTACCTAACTACATTCCAAACCTTTTCTTTTCTCTGGACTCTTATGAATTTGCAATTTTTAAGCTTTTTGTGTACTTTCCTTTGGAGTTGTTTTAACCATTACAGTTAGTTTCACATCCCAAAGACAGTGGCCTTTGTATGTACCTTGGCATATTAATACAATATGTAAAAAGATAATAAGAACAGATTTGTGCAAATTTTATCAAAAAGCAAACAAACAACACTTCAGTAGACATATCTGATTTTCCTACAACCTACAGATTGTAGACAATTGCCATCAGTAGTAAGCACTCATTTTGTTCATTCTCTGTGTAGTTTGGAAGATATGAGATATATACATACCTATACCTATACCTATACCTATACATATACATATATATAATTTGACATGATAAAAACTGAATTTTAGGAAAAATGTTTGAATCTATTCATTTGCTTTTCTTTAAAAGAGGCCCAACCCCTTCCCAAATATAGTCATTCTATGACCCTAATGTAGGGTTCATGAAAACACTAAGGATAAACATGGCAGAAAATTGTGGGTTTGGGCATCCATCAACTGGCTTCCAGCTGAGGAAATCCGGAGCTCTTTTAGATGTTGTGGTGCCTGCAGCACTGAGATACAGTTTGTAACCCTAAAGACTCCTGATCTACATCATTGACTGATGATTAACTTAAGTACAGATCATAAGACTGCATCAATGAAAAATATTGTTTTCATTAGTTATTTCATTGTTTTATGGGATTTTTTTTTCAAAAAATTTAACACACAACTTTAAGTGTGTCAAAATGCTTGGTAAAAAGAATGGAATATAAAGAGTTTAACCACCAATCCCTTATACTGAACGCTAGCTAAATAATAATACTATGAATACATTGAAACACACAAAATATATGTTAAGTGACCCCTATTTGTTTTACCTTCCAAACTTCAATTTAAAGGGGTATGCATAGTTCTTTGTCATAACTAGCTCTTTACCGTAGTCACCATAGGAGTTGACTGTTCTTACCTACATGAGCCTTGACAAGCCAGGCTTTCTGAACACTGACTACACTCCCTGTCCTGACTCACCTTCAGAAATGGTCATAGCTTTCCAGACCACAAATGAATAAAGGAACCCAAGAATAAAAATACTTTGAAGATTGACTCTGCATCCTCCCAGAAAGGACATTTCATTGCACAAAGGCAAGAACCAGAATCAAAATGATCACAAACTTATTCAAATGAGCTGCATTTCTTAAACTTTTGGTATATGTATATGTGTGAGATATGAATGTGTGTGTATATTGTATATATGTTCTCATGTATGTGGATATATTTAATATCTGAGTTAGTGTTTTTAATTGCAACGATAAAACACCATAACCATAAGCAACTTGGAGAGCAAAGAGTTTATTTTGCGTACACTTGCATGTCACAGTCCATCATCAAAGGAAGTCAAGGCAGGAATGCAAATGAGAACCTGTAGGCAGGAATTGATGCCTCAAGAAACAGAGTTTATGGATAAATCCCTCCTCATGATCACTCAGCTTCACTTCTTATAGCATTTAGCACCCAAGCATAGTAGCACCTATAGTAATGTGGGTCTTTTTACATCCTATATCAATTATCAATCAAAAGATGCACCAGAATCTTGCCCATAGGCCCATCTGGTAGTAATATTTTTTCTCATTTGAGGTTTATCTTCCAATATGTCTCTAGTTTGTGTCAAGTTGGCATAAAACTAGCCAACACACACACGCACACACACACACACACACACACACACACACACACACACACACACTTCTTCAGGTGTGAGTATGGAGATGCAAAGTTGATGTTGAGTGTCTTCCTAGATACACTTTCTTATTGAGGCGGGATCTCTTGCTGAGTTGGAACTCAACAATTCAAGATAGTCTATCTAGCCTGCTTATTTTGAGAATTCTCTGTCTCTGCCTCTGGGATGTTTTAATCATAGGCCACTGCCATACCTGCCCAGCTGTTACCAGGTTCTGATCTTCCTTAGTCTGCTTGTCATATTTGTGCAACAAGCATTTTATCCATTAGTTACCTTCAAGACCCTTCGATGAGTGTGTTAAAATCAAAGCTGCCCAGTTTAAAATATTTCAATTGCAGCTTATTTTATTAAAAGAAAAGAAAATCACTTTACTTGTTGCTGTTGCATTATAAAAACCTTAAGAGGGACTTTCAACTACTTCTGTAGTCTTGCCCATTAAAAATGTTATTTTAGATGTAAAGGATAATGGTAGAATGAATCATGAGAAGTAACAGAAGGATGATGGTCTCCCAAACTATTTATAAAAAGAAGAATGTTATAACAAGATAAAAAAATCATTTTATATCACATATCCCTCCATAGTCTTTCTCCCTTGCACTCTCTTATCTATGAGTGACCTTCTTTATATTAAGTTTATTAACATTAGTATTGATATATTATATAAATTGATTAATATAATTATTAATAATTTTATATTAGTATAAAATTGATCTCTCAGTGTTTCATCTTCTACAAAGTTATGACAAGTGATTGAAGCAATGTAGATTTTGTTGGTCATGCTGGTAGTATTGAATCTAGTGCCTCACACGCGCTAATTTAGTTTGCTTTAAAACAGGTCTTTTTATGCAAACCAAACTGGCCTAAAATTTGCAGCAATCCTCCCACCTCTGTTACTTGAGTGCTGGGATTTATAGGCCTTTTCCACCATGCCCTGCTACCAGCACAGAAGATATGCCAAAAGTTCTTACATCTTTGTGGGTGTATTTTTGACATATGTATTTATATGTTGATAGCAACTCAGCATATAAATATCCATCCTTCCCAAATTTTGATCTGTATACTTTGTCTTTTAGACATGTCACTGAAAACTTACCTATTCTTATGAAGCAATGGCTAGTATACAGGAGTTTTCTATAACCCCTCTTTGGAAATAAGTAGATATTATACAAGAATTCCCTACCATTTCTCTTTGAGGAACTCACCTTGTATTCAGGACCATTGTGATTCCTGGAAAGTGGATAAAATGCTCCAAGTTGCATCCACCTCGTGCACAGTTCTTCTGTGACATTGTTTTTATAGCCACAGATATTGGCTCCCACCTGAAGAATTAAGACACATGCAAACAAATTATTACTAGAAAGGCAAAATTATCAGCTGTATGATTATATAGAAAAGGGAAGAGAATTCTTAATAATATTATTTAATGCTTAAAAGATCCCGAAGTCCCAGAGCAAGCTCCAGTCAAATGATAGAAATAAGAAGATGGTCATTATAGGATATACTAGGCAAACTGACTAGATAGGGAGCCCATAATGAGGTCCCTTCCTCATCATTCAGCCTCTGATCTCATACTTACCAATTGAAGGATCTTATCCTGACAGGATTTTTTTCTTATATTCAATACATTTGATTCATAGTAATTCTCTTTTAGCAACAAAAACTGTATAGAAGATACACCAATGCTAGTATTTCTATCACTCTCTCCAGAACCATCTTGCAGCACACATAGAAATTGATCTTGCAATAAATAAAATATCCAATAAAAAAGAAATTGATCTTGCCAAAACATAAACAATGAGACCTGTTCCTTAGCCTTTCAGACACCTCAAAGAATGGTACTAGAAACAGTAACAAAGGACCAAGGTTGGGATGAGGCTTACCAGAGGTATGCCAAATAGATTAAACTCAAGGATGCTGGGGATGGACCATCTGAGATCATCCCAGGTGGCTGCATTGTTTCCCAGCCAATGACCAGCAAACTTGCCAGACCCAGCAAAAGTAGAACGTGATAAGATGAAGGTCCTCTTGGGAGAGAAGACAGCTTCCAGGGCCCTGAAAAAAAAATTCACCCAGTTGTATGTGAGGCAATCTGTCACTGTCTAGGATTCAGTTTATGCCACATGCAGCAATGGGTTTTTCAACCAAGTGGAAAACAACAAATACAAATACCGAAAACTAGATTTGCTAAGTTTGCTATTTTTAAGGGTTTTTTTTTTTTTCTCAATTCTGTGTGAAGCTTACTATCTTGTATAAGATGATATGGATCAGTTCCAACCTGCAAAGAAATTTTTCTTGGTTCCTGCCTGTACTTCTGATTACAGGTTTGGTGTTTGTTTGTTTTGGCTTTGGTTTTGTTTTGGGTTTTTGTTTTGTTGTTGTTGATGATGTTGTTTTTAACAAATTCTACATCTTGTTGGATCTTAGTTTAAAGCCAGAGAGGTAAGTAAGTAAATGAGTAGTCATTAGTGAGAAAAACAGTGAGGACTTTAAGTAAAAAGTGATTCTGAAAGAGTAAGAGATGATTGTGCTCCAGATCTTTTGAAGGACAATATATGTCATATGCTATAGTAAGTTAGATTGTGGTCCCATCCTCTGTAACCACAGAGTTTTGAGGTTTTTGTTTTGCTTTGTTTCTTGCACCCTTTCATTCAGGTCTTGCAGCCTCATATATAATCCTGCTTCACATAATAACCCTGGTTCAGGTTCAGGTTCTGTCTTGGTGGAGACTACATGACAGTTTACCCTCATTATCTTGATTGTACCATGAGTCATCATTGAGAGAAAGACAGTTTCAGACTACACAAAGTGAAACTGAAACAGGATTGGCCTGAAGTTACAGGTCAGAGAAGGTCTTTATACAACCTGAATTAGAGAACATGCCTCTTAGGAAAAAATTGTTTCACATACATTTCTATTTCTCTTCCTCCCCTGTCTGTGTCTGCCTTTTAGTGATCAGTTCTTGAGCTCTGAGAAAACCTGCCTCCTTTGATCCCAGAGAGAGATAAATTTCACTCAGTCTAGCCTGCTGCCAACTGCTTCCAAACTATTCTTCCAATTAAGGCTGAGTTAAGCTTTCAGCAGATGCATGCCTCCAGTTCTCCCATGCTGGCTTCACCCAATGAAAAATTTTGACTTTGAAGTGGCAACATTCAGGTGTGAGGAAGTAACTGGGGTTGGCTCAAACATTTACTTTTTAACTCCAACACTACCTCATGTCCAAAGGCCACGGTTCATTTATCTCTACTGTTTTCTAGAAATTTAACCTGTTCTTCCAAGCCCAGGCATGTCAGAAAGACACTTTGGTCTTACTGAGTCATAATTACCTTTAAATAATTAACCACAGCTTTTAGAATATACTAGAATACATTAACCAAACCAATTATGCTTTTATAACACTTTTATCACATTGAAACTCTGGCAGTGGAGCAACCTGAACTCTTCTTTCTCAACATTCCCTGACACATGTGACTTAGTCACTCTCTGTCTCAACCCTCACTATTATACACAAACATCTCACAGGAAGAGCATATATATTTTGAGATGTTGGTAGAAGTCTGTTTCCATTCCCAGGGTTCAGATTGAGGCTCAGGATGCTGAACTTTATATCTTTCCAGGAGATGCTGATGTTGCCGGCCCCTGAGCCCTACTTTGAATTGGTAGAGAACAGATTAAACAGAGATAGTTTAAAGCCAGAGAGATAAGTAAGTAAATGAGTAGTCATTAGTGAGAAAAACGGTGAGGACTTTAAGTAAAAAGTGATTCTGAAAGAGTAAGAGATGATAATAGTAAAATTTCACAAGTAGAAACAAAATGATCAAAGGCTGATTTCTATATTTTCAGAAAAAAATGATGATGTGAACATTATCATTTGAGAGTCTGCTAGTTAAAAATGGCATTGGTAATTTAAAACGATCAGACAGAGTGTGGTGGTTAGAAAAACTAAGCAGTGCGTTGTGATTGGCACTTACTACACTGTGAGACATTGCAAAGGGCGCAGGCTAGAAGATACTTAAGGATATATACATTACATGGGTGTGTCTGTGCATGTCTGTCTGTCTTTGTCTCATTGTTTCTGTGTCTCCTCTCTCTCTCTCTCTCTCTCTCTCTCTCTCTCTCTCTCTCTCTCTTTCTCTCTCATGTGTTTTCTTGCACATGTGTGTGAATGTAATTGTCCCTAGAGGCTATGATCCCTAGAATTTAAGTTACAGATAATTATGAGCTATTTAGCATGATTGCATGAACCACCATTCTTTGCAAGGGCAGTGTGCATTTGAAACCACTGAGTCATTTCCACAACTCCGGTTTTGGATATTTGTGTTCAGAAAATCAAGGTGAGGCACCGGTAGAAGTATACATTTTTAAAATTAACAAATTACAGTAACATCCATGGTAAGCAATAAATGACCTATATGTTGGCCTAGAGTGGAAAGACAGAAGTCCAAGGATAATTACTATGGCTTATCAGTAGAAGAGCAGATGAAAAGATTTAAAAAATCCACATATACTAATGAACATGCAGGCAAGAAGGCACAGCTACAGTGAGTACAGGGTACTATGGAGAGACATCTCTCAAGGACTAAAGGACCATGATTTAACAGTGGTCGTGACACACAGAAAAGTCGAGTGAGGAAAAAAATGAAGATGTGTCCAAAAAAGTCCCTTGCCCGCCCACTGCCATGGATTCACACCAGAATGGAAGAAAACAGCCCAGGAAGACTCAGACTAGCCTTTTCCTAAACACTCGGAAGTTTCTCAACAGCTACTCACAGCATGTTAGTCCCCATCTCTGCTGCAAATCAAAGATTTAAAATCTTCAGTTAAGTCCCAAATTTTCCTCTCTTAGGTATAATAGTATTTTACTATCATCTATGAAAGGAGGTAAGTGGTGTGAAGAGCGATTCTCTACTCACAAAATCCATCACTAAAACCTTTGTCACAAGGTGGGAAAAGGATGAGATGTTTTATCTTACACATCTGTTTTCTTAGAAGAGATGGTACTGGTGGTTGTGGTGTGTGTGTGTGTGTGTGTGTGTGTGTGTGTGTGTACACAGAGAAGGGAATTGAAAAGACGGGATCCAGAAGTAAAAAAATAAGGGAGAAAGCTGAGATAAAGCATATTGTCAGATGGAAGTAAGACATGCAATTAAACTTCATTTTTAAAAACTAAATAATTTTTAGCAAAAGCATGTTCAATGAAAATTTAACTTAGCATCTTGGTTTTTTGTTTGTTTGGTTGGTTGGTTTTTAGTTTTTCTGTTTTGTTTTGTTTTGCTAAACTCTGTGGTGTCCCTCATACATTCAGTAATAGAACCATGGCTGTTTTTCTGCTGGGGCTTCCAACTGCCTTACATTTTATTGCCCATGAGTATCACTGAAATGACAGTTTACCTTCATCACAAACCAATCAAAATTCAACTAATACAGAAAACCAAATGTTATGCACCTTAAATACTACTATATGGCAATTTCTGTATTCTTATCCTTACAAACAATATTTGAACAACATTCTTATGCAGGAGAATGTCATCTACTTGTTATCTCCCACATTCTACCCATCACCTCCCCAAATCTAGAACCAGGTAGACAACCAAAGCCTTACAAGTTTGTAGCTCTTGCCATGGTGTAGCCATACAGGCTATGGACGTCATAGTGAAGGCCCAAGTAAAACTCTGTGTCCATGCAGAGGGTTCCTGCCAACAGAGAGCCATCCAGGACACCTAGAGAAAACACACAACAATCGGGATATTTCTCCCATTAAACAACTGTAACTAAGTAGACATCTAATTCTTTTCCTCATGATTATACTTTTACCAATCCCCTGACAAAGCCCTTTCCATATTTTAAATGTTATTCTTTGCTGTTTCCATATCAGGTCTACATTGAACCAGCCATGATTCCCTAGAACTCACAAAGGATGGTGGTAAGTGGAAGCATCCGAGTAACCTGCTGGGAGCACTGGGTAATTGATCTGAGAATAAATACGAAGCATCTACTATCTATCCGCACATACTTAACCTAAGAGAATTGCCTTCACAATGTTTAGGGGTGGCTGGTGTGCATAGGGACATATTCACTTTTGTATCATAGTTTTGTTAAAAAGGTGGGAGTCATGTGACATCAGATATTTTCGTGATTAGGAACTCAAACCCCAACTTTGAGAATCTACAGGGTGGATTTTCTTTTTTTCTTTTTCTGAAGCTAAAATGCTCCATGTTTTATAAACTCATTTTCTCTTTCCTCTCTGTGCATGCATACCTGATTATCTTACCCCTGTGTACATCCTTACTAGGAAGTATAACTTCAGGAAGAGGTGTGACAAGGAACAAATTAAGATTAAAACTTCCCTAACAGCCATGCTGAAAAAAGATTTGAAGCAGGAAATTTAACTGGATGATAAGCTGTAGAGAAAGTTCTATTTTTTTGCAGTTTGTGAGAGTCACAACTATGTTCATTGTGGGTAGAATACTAAAAATTTCCTAAGGACAGAGGTAGTCATTCTGGCAAAGAAATATGGGCAACATAAGAAACTTACTCCATCTGATGAGTTTCTCTTTGCCTTCTCCTCTTTCACCTATGAAGCTAGAACTGAAAGCTCTCCTCAGGGGAAATGAGACAATGCAAGAAACAAGACCTTTGATCCTCAACTTGGATTCAGGCCACCCACACCTCACTACAAGATGACTTGAGCAAAACACACACTATCATAGAGTCAATCCACTGAGACTGTGGGGGTTCCTCTTCTCCTCTTCTCAAACTATAGAGGATTCTATGCTGTCTGTGATGGTTTATCTTCATTGTCAACTTGACGGGCTTTAGATCAGATCCAGTGCATTCAGGATAGTATGGCTACAGACTTGACTGGATTTAGAATCCAAAATGTAGGAGACACACGGGTTTGTGAGTGAGGATGCTTCCAGGGAGGTTGAACTGGAAGTGTAGACATGAGAGTGGGTAGTTGAGGACCTGAAAGCTTACTGAATACCAGCATTCATCTCTGTCTGCCTACAACGGCTACAATGGGAACAGCTACCAGGATACACTATATTCCACTTACCTGTTAGCCAGAATAAACCCTTCACTCTTGAAACCATCATTGCCAGGAAGTTTGTCACGTAAATTAAAAAAAAAAAAAAAGTTAACTAACACGCTACCTTAGTCCCATGTAAACACACATTTTTCAGAAGACAAGAAAACCAGTCTTGACTTGAAATAGGACCAATAAAGAAGACATTGAAAGAACAATTGCTGTTTAATCCATATTACTAATGAGAAAAGAGAGGGAAAACGAAAAAAGGAAAGAAAAATTACAGATTTACTTTAATTCAATGAAGTCTTATCATAGAGTATTATAAAATTTGCATAAGATTTAAAAAAATCAAGTCACTTTAATGCCAATCTCCTTTAAATGTGACTTAAACTATGGCTAACAAAAAAAGAATAGGAGGAGAGAGAAGTTGGGAGAGACAGAGGGATAAAGGGAAAGAGAAAGAGAGAGGGAGTATGAATTTTAGATATGTATTTTGTGCCTTAGAGTGTTTAAAATTTCTCACACAACCCAAAACATAGTCACCTAAGAGCTTTGGATTCAGTAATCTGGATAAAAAAATTTAGAACTCTTGTGTGGAAGAGCCACTGAGTGAGAAGCAAGGGTTGGGCCCAGATAAATTCTTTAACAAGTTGCCCTTTGATGTAAAAAGAGATCTGAAGCCAATGAGTGCCATGTAGATTTTAGTGAGAGAGTGGTACAGATGTCTGGAGACTCATTGGATTGGGCAGCTAACTGCTTCTGGCCAGACTGAGTGTCACTGAAGTCACTTGAGTGTGTCCAGTTCCTGCATCAAAAGCAAACAGAACTTACTGGGAGTGAAGGGAGGAGAGTTCAAGTTGTTTGACTCGCACTTGTTATCGTTGGAGCCTTGTGAAAGTGTAGCTAGTTCATCCATTTCCTTCAGAGACAAAACACACAATATGAAAAATACATTAATATAAAGTGAGCTGGACAGGAAGAACTTATAACTAGAAATGAGGATATTCGGAACATCTCTTAGCTGCTTTCAGGATTTTAAATAACCTCTGCAGTTTTCCTTGGCCTCTGTTTCATTTTTATAAAAATAAGTAACTTGAGTTAAACTGCATTGAAGTTATTGTACAGTTCCAAATGACATTGAACATGTTTTAACTTTTATAAGTTTATTTAATCTACTAATTAAGATAAATAATTTCAAGGGCTGACCTTTGCCTTATAAACTACAAAGATTTTATTGCTGATGTTGCTGCTTGCATGTATTCTACAAACTAAGGACAGGATAATATTTTTCTCTTTTTACTTTCGTTGTCTTATATTCCACAGCAATGTGTTTTATTTTCACAATAAAAACCACAAAGGCCCCAGGATTACATCTTTATGAACTAATGTTATAAGCACACCAATTATCACTTTTAATGAAGCTATATTTTAAGTTTAAATTGAGTTAATAAAGAAAAATGGAATTCTTTGAAAAAGCAAAGGACTTTATCAAATGAAACAACCAGTTGGTAGCAAACATAGAATAAGAACATGGGGTTTTAGGAGCCTAATTTTCCAGGTATGTACTTGGCATGGAGTAAGAGAATCATACTATTATAGATCAGGGTCAACCTCCATATGAAATTTTGGCATGTCCATTTCCAGTGGGTATTTGCATCTTGGATGATAACTTACAATCCACACACCATCAAACTCCAGACTGTTGTAAAATTCAGTGACCTGCTGGGTCCACCATTTAATAGAGGCTGGATTGGTAAAGTCAGGAAAGACTGACTCTCCTGCATAACCCTGTAGAAC
Source organism: Arvicanthis niloticus (assembly GCF_011762505.2). Classification (NCBI taxonomy): domain Eukaryota; kingdom Metazoa; phylum Chordata; class Mammalia; order Rodentia; family Muridae; genus Arvicanthis; species Arvicanthis niloticus. The sequence continues at coordinate 22,789,666 of NC_047672.1, forward strand.
AAAGAGCAAGGCAGTGCCAGTATATGTGATGGTTCCATTTGGTCATTGATTAGACACCATTATTTCTTTTGCCAGAAACCTCATACTGATTATTATTTAGAGTCAGATTTGTCATTCTGCCAGCAAACTCCAATCAATAAAATACATACAAGGATCCTGAGGAGGAAAAGAATAAGAAAGCCCAACTGGTTAACTGAAAATCTACCATCTGTCCCTTTCTATTTAAAAGTGTAAACTTTCAGTATGTAAGGTCAGTTACAAGATGTGGGACAATGTCTTCTGTATGTGACTAGGAAGCTACCCCCATGAAATCCAAACAATATGGTTACCTAAACAAGACTAGAGCAATGGCAACAACAATTGACATATGAATATAGAGCAACTTCATAAAGCCCCACTCCTAGATGAAGAGTTATGACAATTAATCAATGGTTGATGGGAAAGGAAGAATCTGTCTTCCACCATGATGACCCCTTTAATATCCAATCCAAAGAGGTCATCACTAAACATTAGAAAAACACCAATTCAAATCAGCAGGTTGTATTATAATTGTATATGGATACATAGGTAATGAAAATAATTAAAAAAGAGGCCATGAATTTGAGGAGTAAGGAAGGACATGGGAGGTGTTGAAGGTTGGAGAAGGAGGTGGAGAATAATGTAAATATAGTCACTTGCTCATATAAAAATTCT